>NC_080596.1:22810000-23110000 GCF_027887145.1 Ammospiza caudacuta | reverse complement strand
TGGGAAGGAAAAAAGGAAAATGAAGCAGGATTAGGCTCAGACATGTCAGTCCCTTGTTTTAACAAAGGCAAATCATTCAGCATTTCTGGTATAGATTTTGAAGTTTTAGAACACCCAATTTATCTAAAAATTTTTTTTTTTCTCAAAATAATATTTTAGAATTATCCTCATTGTCAGTTTTTAACATCCAGAATGTTTTGGAAGCTTAACAGATTTTGAAAAAAAAAAAAGATTGTGGTAACCTTATGCCTTTTATTGAGGTCTGTGTAATCTGAGCTCAGTATTTTTGCCCAAGAGAATTTGCATGCCCAATACAAATATTATACATGAGAGGCTGGGTACTTAAATTAGAGCCTTGGTTTGCCTGTATAGCTAATGGAGAATCCAGAAGGCAACTCAGTGAAGCATCAATTTCAAACACCAGAGTGCTCTGAATACTTTTGCGTGTGATTTATCACCACTTTCCAGGAATCATCCTGTGCTCCTCGCGATCACTTCCTTATCCATCTGTACAGAGATCAAATGGAGACACATGGGGGTGCACCCTACCAGCATTTCTCCTCAGTTGCCTTTGGTATTGGAAACTCTGGCTTTGGAAGAACAAGATTAGTCATTAATTCTCAGACAATGCATGTATCCATGGTCATGTTTTCACACACCTGAAACAACAGCTCTGGGAGATGTGGACTGTCTGGGAACTGATGTGACACCTTGCATCAGGTAATTAAAAAGAAAAATCAATTTTGCTATCTGTCAGGTTCTTTACACAGCAGGGGTTTGTGGTGCTTGGTGGAGAGTAACCTGTCTGTGACGAGGGTCTCAGAGCAGAGATTTTTTCAGTGCTCTCAGCCTCTGAGTGCCAGTTCTGAAGTGGAAGGTCAGGTTGGGATGTAGACAGAAGACTTAATACTTTTGGCTGACTTCAATGAGGTAATCCATTTGCCATTGTCGTCCAAATATAAAAGCAGAAACAATTTAAGAGGATCACGCTGAGTCTGCAAGCAATCTGAAATCTTATCTCTGAGATGTACGAAAGGCCCCTTCCCATTCAATAGGCTGCTAGCCCTGGAAGCTGAACAGTAGCAATTCAGGGTCCTTTTGAGTGCATCGAAATCTAGATTCAGCTCAAGGCTTGTGTACCTAGGCAGTCTATTAAATGATCATGGTCTCTGGTTTTAGTTCCACTGTAAAATTAATGTAAAGCCCTAAGGTTAAATGATACACATTGTCAGCATGATGACTGCATTAGCTGTAGCTGCTCCAAAAATAAAATTTACTTGATAGTAACTGAATTTCTACATAGTCCAACAAATGAGTCATCAGATAATGTCCACAGAGATCAATTTTATTTATACTTTCAGAAGATTAATATTCACGGTTTTCTAAATCTTAGAGTATGCATAACACTAGCCTGAATTAAATCTAAGAAATGTAAATGGATAATCAGAATGTCTTTTGGGGCTTCCTGCTGATTCAATATTTGATACTCTGATCGTAGCCACAGTGTACCATGTTCTTTTTTTATGCTGTCATATGGTTGGTAAATACCATTACAAATACAAAATTAACAGACTCAATCCCATACAAGTATAATTTGATGCAAGTCATAATATAATGTTTACAGACTCCTCAAGAAGACTTTGTACCCCATCTATCTCTGCATGCAGTCCTTCAAATATTTGACAAGTCACTGCTGTCAGAGAGTGCAAAGGAGGAAAAAACCTACATGTGGTATAGGAAAATTGAGGTTAAAAAGCACAAAGAAATCAGATTTAGATCATCAGCTTTAACTGAACAAAGGGCAATATTCCTACCCATATCCTTGTTGTTTTGAAGTATGAGAATCAAACATTACCTGTCATCACAGAAATAATGAAAAAGGCTGTTTTCTCCATTTCCCTGACTTTATAAGCCGTACAGTGTCGTAGTAGTTTCACTGCCTGAAGTATTATCCAGAACATCTATTTTGCATTCAAGTTAGTGCTATATTTAGAACCTATTTTTATTCTGCCTAAAGTAAACAGTACACTAGACCTTAATGTACCCTCTAACTCCAGACATGGGCACAGAGGATGTAGGCTAAAAATAGTTATTACTCTCGAAGCAATAATTTGTTTGAAAGCTGTCACCTGAATTCCCAAGCAGTAGTGAATGATTAGGACTCACTTGTCTTCTCTGCTGGAGAGAAACCTCCTCAGCAGATCCTCTTTTCCAGTCGGCAAATTTAAAATTTGTGCAAAAATAATAGTAGAGAAAGTTAGGAGAATTTCAGCATGTCATTAACTCCTGCAGGAGGACAAGATATACTTTGTGAATTCCTCCTAGCAATAGTCACTTTTCAATGCTTTATATTCTCCACTGGGAAAAAGGTAATTATCAGTAGGAGTAGCAGGGAGGAAGAAAAATAAAATTGTTTATTATTGGACCAATTGGGCCCAGAGAAATGAAGGCCAAACTGTTTTTTGCTTGTCTGAATTTGCTTTTTAGTCAGTCTGGATGTGTTTTTTGTTTAGCAGAGAACTTCAGTGAAGAGTATGTTGTTTTATGACTGAGGCCAATAGAAAGTCATTGGCATAATAAAACTGCAGATTTTAAAATTTCAACGCAGCTGCTCTGTGACTTTTAAGCAACTGTGAAATCACATTGTTTAAACTGTGTTTGTAGGGACTGGTGCCTGGATCCATCTTTTTTCCTCCTTTTTTTTTTCCTGGAGGAGTCAACAGAATCAACAACTGGTGTTGCAATCTAATCATTTTTGTGAGTGTTCACAAACCTCCATTCAGAAACAGCCACCTGGTCACTCCCTGCTCCACTCATGTATGAAAAAGAGCATGATGTTACCAGCATCATCAATTAATATGTTAATACTCTTTCACTGGTGAAAATACATTCCTTTAATGACAAACACACTTGTTTGGAGACACACCAATTATGTGCAGACTGGCATTTCAATTTTTATTTTTTTTACAACTGCTTTCTGACTTCTTAGGCTGCAGCAGTTGGTGATACCAGGACATGCTTTTACACTGCATTGTATCAAGAGTACATAAGAAGCATTTATAAGAAGCAATTTTTTGCTTCTCATGGACCAAGTTCTTTGCAGAGAGAGGTGAATTCAGGACCTATGCCTTCCACCCTGAGCCTGTGACCCCATAAGCATCCACAATTGTGAGAATTTATGCAAGTAATATCAAAGTGGTTTTGTGTGCTTGCCAGAATGGTGACAAGGGATAGCTTGTCTACAATCAGGGTCACAACTGAGTTATAGGGTAGGAGCTAATCATTGTGGTGATTGACCCTTAAGACTGAGGAGAGCAATAGGTCAAGAGCATGGAAGAAAAAATTATAAACCAATTCAGAGATTTCTGTGTATTTTTTTTTGTTTTACTTTTGAGCTTAGCTGAGAGCCTCAAAAAAGGAGTCCGGTAGCTGTTGCCCTGAAAGAAAAATGTGATGTAGAAGAGTCACTGGAGAGGCAGGGAAAATGGGACAGAGCATTTGAATTAGACAGCCAGGTTTGGTTTTTTTTTGGTTTTTTTTTTGTTTTTTTTTTTTTTTTTTTGTTTTTTTTGGTTTTTTTTTTGTTTTGTTTTGTTTTTTTTTTGTATTAGAAAGATATATTGTGATATATTTTACTTCGAGTAACCCAGAAAAAAAGACCACATACACCTTTACCCTTATTTTCTGGGATAAAACTACATGGAAATAACTGTGCATTAAAGGACCAGCAATCCAGATTGCACCCACCCTAAAGCTGACACAGCCAGAAGGTTATTGCACAACTCATCAGCCTCTTGTGCAGGGGGTGTACATGGTAGCCTGATTTCAAATTCACAGAAAGAAGGTGTAGCTCCCAAGGCTTTATTCCTTTGCCACATAGGGCATTCCAGGGTGTGCACAGGGAAATTGATAAAAAAGGGCGCAGTTTTGAATTATGTACTCACAGACACTCCTGTGTAGGTAGGATAGCATTTGAGCTGTGAACCATGCTTGAATTTTATTGTTAATAACTCCCTCTCTGGCATTAGCATGGTCATCAGTAGCAGGTAATCATTCCTATATTTGGATTTGAATGATGACTCCTGCACAGGGAAGAGGGAAATTGGGGAGTTGGAACTAATGATGAGGTTCCCTTCCAACCCAAGTCACTCTCTGATTCCATGGAGCTGTAACCATTTTCCCTGCACACAGTGCTCCTGCATGACTGAAGAGAGACATCATTTTCCCTGCAGTGCATACAAGGAGTGGGCTAATGCAGGAAATGTACTGGGTAGATAGAACTTCACTCAAGTCTAATATCTTTTCTTCATATGCATACAAAAATAACAACTCAGGGATTCAGTTTCTGTTTTGTTTATCCACTGCACAAAGAAAATAAAAGTGCATCTGTTGCTCGTCATTCTCACTCATTTCTTTGCCATCTCAATCAAATTGAGACGAATGGCTTATGCTTGTCCCTTGAACAATAACACTGCTCAAATACATAGACTGGGATCTCCTTCTGACAAGTTTTAATTATGGGATGAGTCAAGCTGGCATTTACCTAGAGAGATCACACATACAAAGACTCTAGTGTCAGACACGGTCTATGCTGCGTTCTGAAACCAGTAAGCTGAATTTCATAAATGTACTGACTAAAAGGTGTGGCATTTGCTGAGAGCCTGGAAATTCAAGCACCATAAATTCTTCCCAGCCAGGCATGTAAGAAGAGCTTATCAGGTTCCCTCTCAAGGAAGGGAAGAGAAGGCTTCATCCAGCTGGCACACCAGGTGTGATCCCTTCTCATCCATAACAGTTGGAGAGGAGAGAGGAGGTGGATGGGAACGAAGAACTGAGTAAATTCACAAACTGGAAGGAGCAGAGAGCCATGCTGCTTCCCAAAAAGAGTCTGAAGTGGGTGTTTCCCCAGGGATCTCAGCAGAATTCAGGTACCAGGTTATGAGCATGGTTGTAAAGCCAGGATGATGGCTAGGGTTTAGCACATTTTAAATATTTTGGTGTCAATTCTATCATAGCCATGGGATGAACAAAGAAGTGACTGAATGAATGTGGTATTGAATATCTACTGAGGGCAAAATTCATCTCTCTTTGTTATTAGAAGCTTTTGCATGTTACAAATATACGAAACCCAAAATTATTCATAAAATACTGTATCTCTATGCTTTTGAGGATGCCACCATACTACAATATAGACATCAAACAGCAAAACCTCTGGAGAGCCCCAGAGCTGGGGTCAGGATAAACCTACAGAAGGGGGCACCTACAGTATACTTGAAACTTGAGAAGAGGGGACAGAATAATATGTTGGCTTTGTGGTCTTGATGAAAAGAACCATATCTCTGACTTCACAGCCTCAAATGTCTTACATCCACAATGAGGTGCTTGATCTTATGATTATTTGTAAGCCTAAAATTTTTGCTACAGTGGCATAAATAATTATTGGCAGAGAGGAATCTTCCAATGTAGAATTCACCCACTTACTGCTGATCTAGGGCACAAGCAATTGAGTTTATACCTTCTGCTCACATCTAACGTACTGGATGCAAATATAACCCAAATTAACCAGACTTAAATTGTACTGGGATCTTGCAAAGGCAACAAAATTTATTCTGGGCTTGACTTGATGTCATGAAATGTAATAGATTTTTGCAATGCCTTGATATTATGTAACTGACACACAGTAAAGCACACACACCAAAGCAAATATCAAGCTCACAGTGCTCTGCAGTGTGACATTCATACCCAGACAGACTCTCAGCATGGTGTGCCAGGATGGGGGTGCAGAGCAGGAATTATTCCTGGGTGGGTAAGAAGAACCTTTAAAATCCCCCACTGAAATGAGAATGGATTTGTATTTCTTTCCTCGTGTTCAGCAGAAACAGAAAGAAATCAGTAAGGAGGAAGTTCTGAGACTGCAAGGTTATAAAAAGGAAGAGCTGTAACTTCCCAGTAGAACTGAGGATCTGGCATTATTTATGTATTTTGAGTTTGCAGAACATGACATGATATGCATGTTTCTTACCACAAAACAAAGACAAGGTGGTGCTTTATTACTGGGAATTCAGCTACTTTTGTTTCTTCCTGGCTTCTCCATTTGCTTTATTCTTTTTCAAGGACTTGGTGCAAGAATTCAAAGATCAGGAGAAGAGCACTGATCTAATCATAAAATATACATTTCAGACAACAATAAAAGAAAAAGGATTTTAAAAATCAGGGGAATACTTGAGAGCCTACATATTTATAATTGAAAGCTGTTCAGGAAGGAATTACATTTGGTTCAGTCAAAATTGTTCTAATCCCAAGACGAAAATCTTCCTGGATTTCAGGAACTAATAAATCCATCAATCAGAAACCAAGGAATAAAAACACCTGGAATTGCCAATAGGATATAAAAGATAATAACAAGAAACCCCTGCTGAAAATAAACGTTTGTCCAGTGGAGAAAGGTAAAACTGGTATTGCAGTTCAAAATATCTCCTTTTTTTGTTTCTTATTTTTAACTAAAGCCTCTTTAAGAGGCCCAGCAGCCCCTTTAAACATGTATTTCTGAGCTTTAATTGGTTTGCGTAACATCTTAACAATCCTTTAATGAAATTTCGATGGATCAAAAAAAAATTATCCCAACAGTTTGGCTGAACTTTAATCCATGAGCTAAAACCAAACTAATTTTGCAGCAGGAGTGTCTGAAAGTGGATGCAGTTCTTTCATTGACATCACATTTGCTGCTGGAGCCCATCCAGCCTCACTGGAGGTTTACATGCAAACCTGACTCACTGTGGGTCTCCCATTCACATCTGATCTGCTTCCAGATCTGATGTCAATGGAAGCACTGTATACTCTATGCTGATGCTATTCAGCTTGGCCTCCCTCCAGAAGCTTAATGTCTTTCTTCAGTTGCATCAGTGCCTCTGAGCAAAAAGAGAATGACATCCGTATGTTTCAAGATTAAAGTCGAGTCAACGTTTCCAGTGAAAAAATGTAGGCGCTTGTAGACCTGCAATAATACAGTAAAGGGGTAAATTTCTTGAAATAACAGTTTCAGGCTCAAAGGTGCTGAGGTCAGTGTGTGTGTTACATTTTCTTGAAAGCCATCAGCAGAAAGATACATGAAGATTGCCATGGTTTTCTTTTGGCAGCTAAATTTTGAACCATATAATTTACTGTATATTTTTAAATCAAAGAGGATCATTTGACAACAAATATGCCAATAAGTTATCATTTAAAGAAAGTGAAAGAGGAGCTAACTCAGAAAGCTGAGGAAAGGGACTCATAGCCTATTTCTGCATATAAGCAGGGCTCAAAGATGTTTTCTGAGGAGAGATTCGTATTATTGCAGTTGCACTATGCAAGGATGCAAACAGATCCCAAACAATTCAAGCATCTTGCAGCCACAGTGAGACCAGCCTGGCATTTTAAAGTAATTTATAGACGGATATAAATTTAAAGATCAGAACTAAATTTGAAGGATTTTTCAAACTAGTATTATTTTTCCAAAAGCATAATGTCTTCCAAATATTCTTTGTAATACATTGTGAAGGAGAAAAAAGTCTAAAAACAACTCAATAGAGTGACTCCAAGGACTTTTTTTTTTTTTTTTTAATTTAGCATTTTTTCAGTAACAGTGAACTAGGAAATAACTGGTCTTTGCCAGACACCTTTATTTGTTAAAAAGCAATCTCTGAATCTGTTTTCTCTGTATTGGCAGGTAAAGGAGCTAAATTCTTAGATCTCTATGAGGTTAAGATGACACCAGCTCTTGTTTGCTGTGAAAACTCAACAGACAGGTCTAAGCACCACCAAGTACGACCCTCACTTTAGCTCATGCGTGTCTCCTGACCAAAAATCTCATCATGGTTGTTTGACCTGCCTGTTAGTTTCCCTGAGTCTTTATTCCCAAAACCACCACCAAACACCATATTCAGGGCCTTTGTATCATACCAAACTGCTTTGCTATATACAATATGGAGCAAAACATGCAGCATTCTGCAAGGGTGATCACTTTAGAAATAGCTGGAGCAACTAAGGGTAGGTGCCCATATGTTTCTTCACCTCAGTTCCTGGTGAAAAAATGGGTTGAGGGGCTGAAGGAAATGAAGAGTGTGATGGTATTTTCTTCATCTTCTCCTTGGTGGGCAGGGGAAGTGCCATGTTGTGCTGAGCTGGTGAAACAGCAATGCCATGATGTGCCCTGCTTTTTGGTCTGTCTGCAGGCATGTTGAAGTGCACTTAGCAGCTACTTTTCATAGCTTTCTAAAGCATTTTCTTTCACTGCTGTGTAGAAAAGCCACACATGAGAGATTTTTTTTTTATTAAATCTAAACATAAAAAGAAAATTTCACAAATCTGTTGGTCTGGCTGGTTTCCAGTCATGTGTCATCTGAATTACATTACCACAATATTCCAGACGTTAAATTAAAGACAGTAGGAACAAGTATAGTTGACATCTGTGCAAAATTTAAAACTAAGGAACTTCCAGTGGTTTCTTTAATCCCAGCCAAATTATGGCTTTTACCGCACTCTTCCTTGTATGATGCCAATTTTTTTTTTCTTCTCTCTCTCAAATAGACTCACAAGATCACAACCATGCAGCTACAAGGCATCCTATCCTGTTCCTGTGTGGGCTGGCCGTGCCAGCAGTCACACCAGGGGGAGGATGCTGGCACATCCCTGAGGAGTCATTGCCCTAGCTTCCTTGATTTTTGGTACCACCAGGAATGTGCAGTGCCTGGAAGAGGCCATGTCTGCTGTGCCGGGAATAGCTGTCATACCTCGTTTTGTCTAACTTTGGAAAGGAATTAGTAAGAGTTAAACTCCTTGCTGGGAGGGATGGCCAGTACTGTATCATGGCAACCAAGGGGACTGTCAGGTCCTTGGGGTTTTTCAAGTCTTGCCTTGGCACAGGTGCGGCTGACCCGAGCTAGAGCCACAAGGGCTTGGATAGGTCACCTTCAAGATTCCCCTCCAGTAAATGTTTTTAATAATCACTGCTCTGTTCCTGGGGAAATGGGCAAAGACCATTGATAGTGGCACAACACTGATTGCTTACTTGCAGCTGTGACTTCTGACAAGCCCTCCGTGGTGAGGTGGAGAGGGTTTATGTTTTTGCCTCTTCTTAGGCAATGGCTTATAATAAACATGCCTAGGAGCAGTCAAAGATGTGGTTAAAGCAAACGAGCAACCTTTCATTCAGGGCAGCTAAACTCTCCAATGAGTGGTGGTAGTGGAGAAAGCCACAACTCAGGGCAAAGCCTGCTGTGGTCTGAGCAGCTAGGAGCTAAATCACATGCACACACACACACAGAGGGGAGAGAGAGGGAGAGAGAAAACAACAATTGTTTTTGGCTGAGGCTGGCACCTCCTGCCCTAAGTCAGTGGTGCAGGCAGAGGGTGCAGGTTCCCCTCTGCTGCTGCCCTTCAGTGCCACCGCTCTCCCAGGGGCTCCTCTCTGCAGAGCATCCATGACCCAGGCTGGCACACGTGGGGGCCAACCAGGATGTCTGGCCATTCCCTGCATCCCCTTGTTTCCCTCCGTGTTTGTTCAGCTGTGAGTATATTTGGAAACTCATTGGTGGCAAATGGGCTGCTTTGACTTTGCAGAAGGAAGAGTGTGGTAACGGCACTGTGTTTTCCACATTATCTGATTGATACCAGTCTCCATTCCTCTTAATTGAAACAAGCCACTATGGCTTTGAGATTGCCCTAACCACACAGGCCAGGAAAGAAAAAAATAAAGAAAAATTTTCCATTTTGGCTTTGTATGTCTAAACATGAAAAGTATTTTCTGTGGAGCTCATCGGGCAAAAGTAAATAAAACGTCATATGCTGCCTCAGAAGAAACAATTCCTCTACCTTTGATATTTCCATCAAGAATTATTTTAGTGTGGAAAAGCTGTAATTCTGTATGGTCTTTTCCCAAAAGGGAGAGGAATAAAATAACTTGAGCAAACATTGATGTTTTCTACCACAAGGAAATGAATACTTTGCATAGAAACACAAGACCTTATTCTTCTGGGCAGTTCTGTTTCCTTTGCGATTGTTATCCCTCAGAGGTGAAAATTGTAATTGGAACTCTGCTTCTCAAGGCTGCAAGGTTGGGTAGTTGGATGTGGCTCCTGGGAGGTGACAGTCAGTCATGGAAGCAAAGCAGACCATGAGGAGGACACTGGCATGTGATGGTTGAAGTGCCAGCCTTAGTTCTTCCCCACCTTCCATCCCTCACTAGATTTGTAAGAGTTGTAAAACTGGGATGAAATACTGATGCTCTGGCAACTCTCACATGTTTTGCACATTGTTTGTCAATGAATGTGCCCACTGATCTTTCTGCACTTAGCTCACAAAGGAAACCACGAGACCTCTTCTCTCCTGGACTGCCAGCAAAAGGTAGAAATTCAAGATAAAAAAAGGGCTTCACCATGTCTATCATTTGCTTGTTAGGTGCTGGCAATCTGCCCTTGGCACCATAAGGCAGAAATGTGAATTATGACCATCCCCTAAAACCTCTTCAGGTTGTGATCCAGACCTTAACTTCTGTATCTGCACAGGCCGAGTGAGTTTTACAGATTGTGAGAAATGTCCTGTCAGTAAATCTGTGCATATTGTTCTTTCTGAGGGATCACAGTGGATTCAACAGTATATGAAGGCTTATTTGTATTTCCTTGTTATTTTTCATTTACTTGATATTTAGTTATGATTTTTAAACAGCTACAAGAAATGAGAGTCAAATAAATAGTCCAACTGTTCTTTAACATCAACCAGATATCTGGTATCTTCTTGGCAATCTGGGATCCAGAAATCAATGAATAAATTGCCATTATCCAGTGAATAAAATAGTCATCTGAATAAGTACAGCACAGATGTGCCCTTTGACTTGAGTAACATGTACTGTAGGCAGAATACCTTAAACATGATGCAATTTTTACATTTCATAATACATGCTTTTTTTGTGAAACAACATGTGTTTCCAGTTGTAATTGTTTGAAGGTACTGCTACAAATGATGGCTATTACTGTCTGTTTATGTTGGCTAGTCATCCTAGAAACCTTTTTTCTCCCTGCTAGTAGAAGAGATCACTTTAACACAAATTAGCTCAATAAAAATATTTATTAAAACAACAGTCAACAGTCTGCTCCTCCTAGCATGCATCCTGTATGGTATTAGAGTGAAAGCACATATTATCATGTTGCTAAAAAGAAAACTACTGAAATAAAAAGATTTAAAGAATAACAGTAAACAATCTGCTCAATCAGGCAGCCTAACTACTTAGGTGTGTAATTATAGAAATGACACAATGTTTATGCAAGTGTCTTCAGAATAACAATAAAGTGCAATGTGTTTTCTACCAAGGAAGGTTTATTTGAATAAATATGTGATGAGCCCAGCAGGGCTACTCACATGACAACAGAAGGGTAAACAGGGAGAGGCATTCCCTCGTGCACAGTCAAAAGGGCACAAAGGCAAGGCTGTGGAATAGGAGTTCTGCCCATGTCTGAAAGGCTAGGGCTCAGTCTCATTGCTCTTTAGCTGCATTTCAGGCATTTGTGCAGAAGGGGTGGGCAGAGTAAACAGTGCTTAAAGCTGTGACACTCAAGGCTCTCCACTGTGTCAGATGAATGAGAAGTGGAAAAGGTGGGAGGATGCCTGTTTGCATTTAGTGATCATGTGTGTCTTGATCTGCCACTGTCTCTGTTCCACTTTTTTTATCTCGTTTGCTCCTGGTCCAAGAAAAAATCCTAACCTCTGTGTCTTACTTACAGATATCTCTCCTAATCAATCAAGTTACAGAGCAAATTCATCCTCTTTGCATCGAATTCTTACTCTTTACAGCCCTCTTTCATCTCTAATCTTCCCACTGTGACAGGAAAATGTGCCCTGCAGCAGTGCTTTATGATGTCAGAATGAGAGGCTTCTGGCTGGATGAGCAAAAGAGTATTTAAAAGGCAAATTTAAATGTACAGGTTGGGACCACATAGTCATCACTGACCTCAAAAATGAAGGGAAAGGCCTCTTTGTAGCTTGACTACAGTTTGCCTTCTGCAGCCTCTAAAATACTTCAGAGTAGAAAACATTGCTGGTCTGAGCAGTGGCCTTGTGCATCCCCTCTGTGCAAGGGTCCATGGTGGCAGGGTGGCAGTCCCTGCAGCGCTGGGCCCTCACTGTTTGTGACCAGACTGTTTCCTGTGGCAATTCAGCAGATCTGAAGCTGGCAAACTGCTTTAATCTGACAGCCAGTTTGTCATGGTATTTGGGTCACATGAGTAGCTGGATCTCAGTCCAGTTATTTCCCTAAAGGCTATGGCCATGGCTCTACCCACTGGTAGACTTCACACCCTTACCTAGGGGTGGCCCAGGGTGACCTCCTGGCAGTGCTGGTGAAAATGAATCAGGTTGGCTCGAGAGCGCAAAAATATTTTGGTCACATTTTTTCCACAGGTGGAAGGGGAAGATGGGATCTAGGGTCAGCAATCTGGGGTGAAATCTCTGAACACTTGGGTTCAATGCTTCTTCTGTAAGGGCATGATCAGACAAAAAACCAGCAACTGCTGCTGTGGCTTATGCAGCCTGTGAGTCCCTTCCAGGTCCTTCTCAAGCCTGTCCCATGCTGTTCTGCACATCACAACTCTTTTGATGTTTTCCAGACAGGATTTTGATTTTCCTTTTTCAATACATTATTTATATTATTATATGGTAGCAGATATGCAGGAAAAAATTTGGCTCTGGCCTAAAGAATTTCCTGGCTGTGGTGGAGCTTGAAATTACTTCCACTTTTTTGCAGCATTCCTCATGTTTCCCTCAACTTTCCAAAGCAGATCCTGGAAACATCAGCTCTGTGTTTGCTTTAAGTTATGCAAGGAATTTAACACACTCACAAGTAATCCAGACTTGAACACAGATGCCAAAAATTACTAGAAATATTTTGGAAATCCATGTGAATTTTGGTCACTAGGCCCCTTGGTGTGAACAGCCAAATGCTCTGTGCCCTCTGCTCACTGAGCCTGGGAGGGAAAGGGGACCAGAAACAGCTACAGACCAAAGAAGGGCTAAAATGCAACACCTGTAAGTACAAATCCGTGTTCTGAAGGACAGCCTCAGAGCTGAGGCTGAGCACTGTTTCAATAGCTAGCAATGAATCAAGGCACTCCTGTACAAGGACAGGGCTGGATGTGCATCAAAAAAAAAAAAAAAAAAGATCCAGAAGATCAGCTGCTCATTTGGCACTCAAAGACATTCCCTCTACCAGCAAAGGTATCCCAGAACACCAAAGAGTATATACCACACTTTTGGATCCTTGGCATCATCAGGGTGGTGCATGTAACATTTTGACTGTACAGTCACTGGGACAATTGCAGTGCAGCTGTGGGTTTTGTTCCAAGGCAGGTTTGACAGAGGGTACCAATCCGGAGGCTTTGACCAAGGTCTGAAGTTTTTCAAAGCCAGCTATGTTTGCATTCAGGAGCTGGAGAGGAGCATTACAAGAGTCTGAGTTGCATTACAAGATGACGGTGTTAATCACACTGAGGTGACCCTTGCAGTGTTGGTACATCCAGACACCGCCAGTGCTGAGGTCAGCTGTGAGCCTCTGGGTCCTTGACCTGCATCGAACCAAGCCATGAGTCCTCCCACAGTGGGAAAAGTTAAATCACTTTTGGGGCACTTAAGGAGACTCCGTAAAAATATTGGAGGCCTGTCAGCACTTGCATGACTTAGCCTAAATCCTCTCAGCAGAGCGAATGTTCACAGTCTGAGGGGAAATCTTGCCTGTAGCTGTGCACAGACCAACTAACTTAGCCTGAAAGGACCAAATTAACCTTGGATAAGAGCTTTTTGTGCATGGATGGTTAATGGATTAAAGGAGATGTCTAAGTGAAAGCCCAAGCTAAGCAAGGGGAAGGAGCAGCCCTGGCCATGCACTTGTTCAGCCTGGCCCTGCTTCTCTTACAGGGAATTTCTTGTCTGCATAAAGACATCAAGGTGCTGGAGCATGTCCAGAAAAGGGCAAGGGAGCTGCTGAAGGGTCTGCAGCACAGGTCCCATGAAAGGTGGCTGAGGGAGCTGTGGGTGCTCAGTTTGGAGAAAAGGAGGCTCAGGGGAGACCTTATCACTCTCTATGACTGCCAGAAAGGTGGGTGTAGCCATGCTGGGGTGGGTCTCTTCTCCCAGGTACCAAATGATTGGGTGAGAGGAAATGACCTCAAGTGGTAGTGGGGGAGGTGTAGATTGGCTATCAGGAAAGATGTCTTCATTAAATGGGTTGTCAAGCACTGGAACAGACTGCTCAGGAATGTGCTGGAGTCACAAGGCAGGGAAATGTTTAAAAGACATGTAGATGTGGCACCTGGGGACATGGTTCTGTTGTGGACTTGGCAGTGCTGTGTTAATAGTTTGACTTGATGATCTGAGGGGTCATCTCCAACCCAAATGATTCTATGATTCTCCCATCCCACACCTCCAGCCTCAGTGCTGTGGGGCTGCAGCCAGCCTGTGCTTCTCAGCGTCCACTTCCTTCACTCCTTCCAGGGCTGCTGGCAAAGCTCAATGGGAAAACTGGTCCCACAGTTTAACATTTATGTACTGAGAGCTGGTAACTCCTTCTAGACTTTTTTTCAGACCCATCCACTCACATTGACAGGAAAGAAGGGACCTCCTGCCTCTCCACAGCACAGGGCCAGCTTGGCTGCAAGTCCACCAGGCAGCAACCTGCATTGGAGAGCAGGGGTCAAGTTAAGAGCCCATTTTGGACATCATTATCTGCTTTCAGTGAGCAGTGATATGTTTCAGCTATACCCCATTCACTACAGGAGAATAGAGATGACTTGTGGCAGCCGGTGGCATTTGCAGGACAGAGAGGGACTGCAGCACATTGGCTCCATGCTGACACAGGATCAGTGACTGACAGATTGAGATAAGGCTATTCCTTGTCAAGATGCTTCCAGGTTACTGAGAATATCACATCAAAGGCTGTCTGGAAATACTGCTCAACGCTGCTGATGTCTTGGAAAAAGCTATGCACAGAAAAAAAGGACAACAGCTAGCATCAACCTTCAGGGCAGGAATTACAGTCAGGACAACTAAATTAGTAGGTCTTTAAGAGTCAAAATAAGGTTGAAGACGCCTTAAACCATTTCTTTCAGGACTCCTTTTGTGTACCTGTAGAAAGGAGGGAGTAGCTGACTTGCTGTTGTACTGTGCACTTTCCTGCGGGCGCCAGAATGGTCTTCTGGCAGTAAAAGTCATACAGGAAGAGTCTCAGATGTCTTTCTAGTTGAAATTTGGGTCCAGCCTGCTGTGTAATGAGCAAAGATCGGGGAACCACAAAAAACCATTTTTTGATTCTCTGAACTTAACAGGATGCTAAATGGATTAGACCAGATTTTCCAATTTGCCCTCATGATTACATTAAAAATATTTTGCTTTAACTTTGCAGATGGCAGGCTTGACATAATATCCTCTCCTTTATATTTAAGTTGGCCTTAAAAGCAAATCTGTTATTTGCCCTACTATGGAAGTAAAGCAATGCAAAGACATTTACAGAAATTACATTTTGATATATATCAAGCAGCAAAATGAAATTAATATAAAAATACATATAAATATATGTATATATGTATAGATGTTCTTTAACCAGCAGCTGGAGTTAATAACAACTGAAGTTTGGAGTTAATTATAACTGAATCTTGGGCTAATCATTTTTGTTTAGGAAAACCCCCTTGAGGTTTCTGTGATCAGGATTTTATAGCCAGAGACAAGAAATTTCACCACTATTGGTAACATACATATTCCTGTCAAGTCAGTTAGAGACAGAAAATAATCGTTTTGCAGGGACATACCCAGATAAGCCTAAAAGGTAGGTTTAGTTTAGTCATGGAAGAGCTCTCTCCTAACTCCTATATGTTGCAGACAGTAAGAATCACCGGGAAAACTTAAAATATTCAGGGAGAGAGAGAAAACATTAAATAAATGGTTACAATGCTTCCATTCTCAAACCTGCCTAGATGCACAACTACCATCAAGCAGAACCAGCAAATGGGAGACCTAATTCCTGAGAGATGCATTTTCATCAGCCTGTGTTCGAGCTGACAAGGAAGCAGTTTTCCCACACAGCAGAATTTGTCTTCTCCTTCCCATTCCTTTCCCCAGAATGGAATCCAAAATTTATGAAGATTTTTTGTGGAGCATGAAGGTCATCCCTGGCAAGTAGGCCTGTGGAAGATCTCAGTCTAGGGAGTCTGGTGCGAAGTGGCTGTGCTGTCCTTTTCTGCTTCTCAGGTGGGAGAGGCTTCTGTGTTTGCACTCCACTCTCCCCGTGGCAAACAGTAAACACTGGACCAGAGGGATTATACAGGTTAAAGTTCAGTGGAAAATAACTCCTGCAGAGCATTTTGATTTTTATGGAAAAGCATTTCCCTTTGCTACATGAAAGGAAAACACGACCCCCACCCTGTAATAGCTCTGTTTTGTATGCAAGCAAACACAATTCCCCCCCAACAATAGCTCTATTTTGCATGCAAGCGGAGACACATTTCCCTTTGTTTTTTTTTTGTTGGGCTTTTTTTGGTGGAATACTTTCAATAGAAAAATGGTGTTTGATGCTAAGTGTTAGTGCAGATCCCTCACAAATGTTTGTCACTGGAAAGTGTGCACAGGAAGGAGGCACATAGGTGGATGGGCAAGTAGGTGGATGGACAAACAGCTACCTAAAGGCAGGGACAGAAGAAGCAACTATGGAAAACTTTTATTTGAACTGCACTGACCATTATTTCCTGGGGATGTAGTCAGAAGACCTTGTGTCCAGGTCTTCCAGCTGTAGTCTGACAAGGTTTGATGACAGAAAAGCAAACAAAACATCATTCATAAAACATGCCCACAGTACCTGCACTACAACCAAGTGGGTCAACTGGCGGAGTAGGAAGAGACAGCTGACAAGACCTGGAAAGTCAGAGCAGCTGCACTCTAAGCCCTGTTGCTATTTATTATTTATTCAATGTATTCTTTTTAAGATGGGACATGCAGAACAACACAAATTTGCTCTGCCTTTTAAGAGATTGCTTGCGCAGACCAAGTGGATGCCTGTTAGTGGATTTACCTCATAGGAAAACATTTACCATCATCAACAAAGGGGGTGTCAGGGTGGATTTGCAGCAGTTTCTAAACTGAGATATCTGAAGTGTGGGCTCACATGAGAGGACACGTTGCCCTGGGTCCTACAAAGCAGGAATCCTGTTGGAACAGGGCTGATCTTGCTCGCCTACAGCCATCCCTGAGGGTACGTACTCTGAAGCCAACCTTGCTAGCTGGAATGCTGCCAGGCAAACTTGAACGCCCACCAGGATAACCTACATCTGCAGCAAGCCTTTCTTTGCTTATCTATTGGCTATGGTGAAATTTCTCACTGAATAAAGACAGTTTCTTTTCATGATGGAGAGAAATAACTGGAAAAGAAAAGAAAGCCGACGCTGCTCTTTGTGGGAAGTCATGATTTTATTTATTTTTTTTCTCCATTTGTCCTGCAAGTGGCATGATGTGAGCCTTCTCTGAAGAAGAAAGGGCATAGCAGCAGCTAGCTTGGGAATAAATATGCTCCAGAGGTACAAAAGGCTGGGCTCTGCACTAACCACAGCAACATGACTCCTGTTTTGGAGCTGTTTCACATCTGCCCAAAGAGAGGCACAGGCAGCTGGAGTTCACATCTGAGTGGAAAATGGCATGTACACATACCCATATGTATGCTGGAGAACCTTTGAAGCACAGACAAAGCCTCTGAGAAATAAAAGGGATAAAAGGGAACACATCTCATGCTAGCGTCAGCTAGAGGAGTTTGATGCAATCTTTACCAATCCATGAGGCTGAGGATCTGGGTCTGTCACCTTGCTCAGCAATGGGAGATTGATGCTGAAAGATGGATAAAAGTGGTTCATGCGGTGTTTTTTTTTCTTTTCTTTTTTTTTTTTTTTTAATATGTTGGTCAAGCTGTTTGTGTAAAGGAGGGGATAAGTGCTCTTTCCCTGAATTGGCTCTCATTGTGCGTGGCTATTTCTCAAGAGAATCTTGAGCTGTATTCACAGGTCTTAGATGAACATTTGAATTTGTTCAACACATTTCCCCAAATTATCTTAGATATCAATGCCGGAGAAGCCCCTGCATGGCTGAGGGAGAGCTGACACGTGGAGCCAGAGAAAGCTTCCTGAGGGTCTGTGTCTTAGCCAGCCATGCAAGTTCCATCTTCACAGCTGCAACTTGTGACAAAACCCAGCACTGCTGGGGATCAGTGACTTAGTGACAATTTCACTGCAAGCTGAGTGACCCAACAGCCACACTTCAGCCACACCCAGAAGTTCTTTGAAGCTTGTTGCCTGAGATTTAGTTTCTTTTCCTTGTGCTAAGTCTCTATGTCTCTGTTTGTGTAGGTGAACAATGAAGCAGAAGCCATAGACTTTGAAGTAGATCCTGCAAGTTTTTCAGCTTGTATTACAGCCACGTTGTCACTGGGCTTCATTTTCTGTGTAGCTTCAGCTCTGTTGGTGTCCCGGATTAAATAAGTGGTGTTACAGGGCAATGTCTTTTCAGCTTTGCCTGATTCTAAAGGAAGTCTGGTTTTATTTCTCAGCATAATGCAGGCCCTACATCTAGTTTACTTATGATTTATATTCTGTTGAAAGTTATGAGCCTTCATGAAGCCTATTGGCTAATAATTAATTAAGCTCATTTTAAGTCATTAATCTATTGTTCTGCATGATCTTTCCAGGAGACATTTAGGATGTCTGATGCAATGTTTATTCTCAGCCCTTTTGATGCAAGTCTTCTCTATAAATGCCTGTCTTTATTTTCCATTTGCATCACTTGCAAATGGTTATCTATACAAGCCTAATGGTTTACAGTAATCCTTCAAAAAATAGGTACTTGAGGTGAACCCATTTAAGATGACTTTTTATAAAAGTCTAGCATTTCACCCAAGCACCTTATGAACAGAAAGCCAAGTGCTCTAAATGTATCAGCATTATGATAGCCTAAATCCATTTGCTGTGGTATTGAGGACTGACACACAAATGACCCTGGGCCTCAGTACATGGAAATTACTTGTAATTACTCTGTATTTTTCAACCCTCAACATGCTCATCTCATAACTCTTTGGTAGACACTCCTTTGAGCTGGCTCTAACATTATCAGGGGAAATTCTGAGATCTCTGCTGGAGCTCTCCAATTTGCAGCTGCGTAGCTGACCCATTTTTGTTTAGGGCAATGTGTCTTTGGTTATAAAACCATCATTCTTTATAAGCCTCTTGCAGGGGGATAAATGGATGTATTTTTTTACTCTATGAGACATTTTAAAACGCATAGACAGATACTCTTTGCCCAGTGTTTTTTTAATCTCCACTTCATGAAAAATGAAGGTATTTTCAATATGATTTATATTCAGAATTTCTCTCAACATATTTAAGTCTAGCTGATATCAAGATATGAACAAAAGCTTTAATCATTACCAAAGGTTTCCATGTGATTTAATAGTGAAAGAGGATGTTGTATTTCCTCATTATTTCATAATTTCTTTTAAACTGTGTACCAAATTCACTGACTTTCATCCAAAATAAATTATATTGAAAACTTGTAGGAAAGAAGACCTTGTAATGATATCCTGCCACAATTTCTGTGGCTCCATCCAATTTTGGTGCTGTCTCTCACTGATATACCCTAAAAGTAATAGCATTGTGAAGTAAAATGTGACTGAACTGCTAAGTCTCTCTGCTAGGAAGGAATCCTCTGAATTTATGCTGCATATTCCACTCAAGTTCATTTTTTTGTGTGGGTTTATTAACATTAGTGAGTCAATAGAGCTGTGAAAATGGGAACAGCTCTCTATTTCAAGTCATCAGGAAATAATGCTTTTTCTCTTTGGAGGCCAAATTCTTTAAGAATGGAGAGAATGCAAATCAGAAGTGAAAAGGATTTGATCCTTACTTGCCAAGGGGAGGTTCTCATCTTTTCTCACTGAAGTGCATTAGGATTTTTGTTATTGACTTGGCTGAGAAAGGGGTCAGACCTTAATTTAAGGGAGGGAAGAACATTAGGCTCTTTTGTATTGTTAGCTAAAATAAAAATGCTTCAGCTAAGTTAGCTTGTGACCATTTGAAGCAGCTTAGCAAGAAATACTCTCAGTTTTGCAAAGGTGTAAACCATTAGAAATTAGGGATTTTTGCCCACCACAGTGGCAAATATTCATAGGTTAAGGAGGGGCTTTAGCACACATGGAAACCAAATCTAAACTCATTGAGGCAACTTGACCATTTACATCTTGCTAAGAGGAGAATATTCAAACCTGACAGGTCATTGAGATTGTGCCTGTGGCTACCACCATCCTGGGGAGTCTCCTGGCAAAGAACCAACCAAACATAACCCCATCTTCCTCTTTAGCCATCAACCAGTGTGAACAACCTGCCCTTGAGTACAAAGGGTACAATCTGGTCTGATCACATGCATAATGTGCTTTCCAGTAGTTTCTCTAATCAATCAGTCTGAATAGTCACTTATTTATGCCAAAGCGTTTCTTTTGTTACCTTCAAGAACTGGGACCTCAAACCAGCTCAGGATGAGATGGGCTACATGATAGTACGATATTTCAGATTTTTACAGTTGAGCTGAATATAAAATTGATAATGGCCACCTTCCAGCTCAGGCAAGGTAATTGCAATATTTATTTTCAATGTGCAGTTTGTCACTTCCTCCTTCAAGTCAATCTGGCCCCTCTTAATCCCTTTCCTTTTAGCCCTTTCAGTGGGTAACACATGTAATGTAAGGGCTGTACTTAACACCAAAATTTCATTGTACAGGAGTACTGGGCTCAATGTATAAAACAAAAACATAAAGTAGCACTAATGAATTAGGTTAAGAACAATGGAAATAAGGGCATATTGCAGAAGGAGATTAGAAAAGAAAAGTATAAACCCTTTAAGGCAATTATGAAGCATAGACCATATTTATGCCATCCAACTCAGTGTGATATAAGGGCTCACAAAGGAAGTTGCTAGCTAAACGTGCATGGAAAGTTCCCTGTTCTGACTAGTCCCAAAAAAGTTGCTCAGGAGTAACTGTAGTTGTCATTTTGAAGGTAAGAGTCCTGCCTAGCAATGTTCTGGTGTGGCAATCCATGAGCTGGCATTAGAGCAGTCATGGTCTTCACTGATACCCAGACATTCAGTGGACATCTCCTGTGATTCTCATACTCACAGTTCAGAACAGCTGCTGTCCAGGAGGCACTGAAATGTTCACCTACATACAAGCATAGCCCAAGTGCACATTTATATCACCCTGCCAGTTTTAAAAGACTGTGCCCCTTCAAATTGCTCAGCAGTTTTTAAAAAGTTTAAGTTCTAGTTGTCAGTAAACACATCAGGTGGGTAATGCAATGTAACCTGCAACTCAGCTGCTGGCAGGGGATATAAAGCTGCATGAAATCTGTCTTTATCACTGCAGGAAGATTTGTGGAGTCACTGCTTTCATCTCATGGTAGTTACTGCATTGACTTTTTAAAGAGTGGATAGTTTTCACTGGCTTTGGTCACTAGTTTCTGAGAAAAAGTATTAAAATTCAATGTAGTTTTGCCAGTTGGACCAGCTAAGGATGCTTCCTTCTATTTGCTCTTAGAGCTCCTGAAGGATGTGTGATTCAAATTCCATTGGGATTTCTCTTTTATCTTTGCAGTCAAAAATATCCCTGTATTTTCTTCCACTTTTCCCAGAGCAACATAAGAGCTGTGTGCTAACGAGTGCTGCAAAAATGTGTTTCAAAAAAGAAGATTGCAGCTATCCATTTGAATAACTTGGATTTATTTCAACTACAGCTCCAACATCTTTAATTGTATTTTCCAGTAAAGTTCTTAGGATCTTGTTTGCAAAGATGCAAGCTGGTATGGCAAACTGCCTTGTAAAATCTGAAGTGTCTTGCATATTCTTGCAAAAAGCAAGCCCAAGGGCTAAAAAGGTTTGAAGTGACAGCTGTGGACAAGAGCTGTATTAGCTTAAATCACACAGAAAAGCAAGGAATTGCCACAGTGATCTATTAAACATGGAAGGAATAATATCTGTAAAGGCCTCATGCTATAAACCAGAGGCAGCCAGAACAGAGACACTGAATGGAACAGAGATGGGTGAAGCACCTTATCTCCAATTAGTTGCTGAGCACCACATGGCACCAAAACCAAAACCAGCCTAAGTAGAATGGGGATCTTCAGCATCTCTCTCAGAGCCAGAACTCCCCAGAAACATGGAATGCAACAGAAGGAAATTCAGAAGGTACTTTTCCCTGCATTTGTGAGGAGGCAGTGCCAGTAGGAATGAAGAAGTTCTGAAGGTAGCCCTGTTCCTAACAGCAGCTGGTTATCCAAAGCTTGTTGCAGTCAATAATTTCCTGTTAAGCAGAACAGAGGCTGACTGTGAAGTTGTAATGCAGAAATGTGAAGAACCCTGAATTCCATGCAAAAATGAAAACATATGTGTAGGACTGGCTCAGGGTAAGCAGAGTCTTGCAATTTTGAGGACTGTTTTGCAGAAGAATGTGCCTTAATGTGATCTGAGAAGAAAATTAAGAGAAACTACTGGAAAACCCAGAGTAAAGCTGAACAAAACTCTTATAAAATGCTGGTTAATGCACGTTAGTAAGGAAGGACGTCACTTGGCACAGTCTCCACAGTGAACTCAACAATTCTTTGACATGGGACTGGTTTGCTATGTGAAGAAGTCACCAGAATCCCAACTCCTCCAGGTAAAAAGGTGTGCAGAGCTGTCCTGGATCAAATTGAGAACATCGCAGCTTGCATACATTGGACAACCAATACTTTAAAAGATGGTGTCCAAAAAAATCCCAAAAACCAAAAAAGGCAATGGGTTGCACCATGTTTTTAATTGATGGTGGGCATTCTCAGATTGTGGACAGCACAAAGCCTGGCAGTTATGCCTCTAGCTCAGCTGAGCTCCACATTGCAGCAGTGAATATGAGGACTGTCAACTGAGAGTAAATATGACAGCTATTATTTCAATTTCAACACTGACACACAAACCACTGTTCCCAGAAACTATAATAGAAGAGCTTCAAGAAAAGCCTCAAAATACAAGATAAATTGATGAAGAGAGCTATTTACACATCAGCCAGAGAGGCATTTTTCTGTAGCAGTGCAGTGTGCACTATCCTGCTGCACTTGGAGACTGCCACACCAGCGGGATGCTCATGGTACAACACGGTGCTGTCACAACAAATGACTTGCTGCTTCTTGACGTTGGTTTTCATGTACCAGAGGAGGCAAACAAGTTCAGGTGTCAGCAGCATCACAGACTGACTGGACATTGTTGTTAAGGCAGGGTAGCAGACAGGCTTGGACGCTCCTGGAATCCCTTGTTACATGAACCCTTCTCACTTTTCATTCACAGGGAGCTCGAGGGAATACCTCTGTGGCATCTCTGTTCAGAGATCTGTGCTCTGCACTGCCTGGGCAGTGTCTAGTTCACAGGGGAGAGTGCAAATGAAGCGTCTTGCCAAGGTCCTTGCTGCAGCGTGGTGACGAGACAGCACAAGGAGCTTGAGCTCAAATGATTAACAGTTTCTATTCTTCTACAGCTCTGCAATCACTATTCTGCTGTAGCCAGAGTTGGGATTTTAGAAACGTGATCTCTCATGAAGCTGAAGCAGAGCAGCGACTAAAGTTCGTCTTCCTGAGCTGGACAGTAAAGCTAACTGGAAGAAGTCTGCTTTTTGTATTAGTTTATTCTCCAAAGTGAAATGCTTCAATGAAAATACATTAGAAATTTAATGTCTCTATCAACACCTGAAAAGCAGAAGAGCAGCTTTCCTTTTTCAGTTATAAGTTTTGGTTTTCCACTCTTTTGCGAAAGATAAATGTTCTTTTTGGCTATGAAAGAAATTGCAAGAGAAATCATTAGCAGAGATTTTCACCCAGCCCAAATGCCATTCTTCAAGAAGCTCTACCTTTTTTCAGTTTTCATCTGATGGCAGTGTTAAAGCAGGAAATTTGTAAAATTTGGTAGCTCTTGTCATTTGTGATAAGAATTGTAGAGGCATTTTATCTGTTGAACACATCCATTTCTTCTACTAATTAGGAGTGATGTACAAGTTGCATCCAGGTTTTGAATTGGTCTCCAGCAGGCTCTGAACTTTTTGAAGTTGTTTACAATGACTGAAGTTCTTTGGCTGGTTCCTCCAATGTTACTTCCTTGCTGGCAGTGGTGGGATTGAATGAAGTAGGCAGCTGAGTGGATGTTTAGTAAAAATGAAGTTGAATGTAGTGGAACTGATAAATTCCATTTCCTTTTACAAAAATGTTATCTGGAAGGTGCTGTTCAGCAAAGCATAGCTGATATAATGCTCTGGATGGCATAAAAGGTTTTAAGAAATGGCCAGAAAGAACACATGTGTGCACAGCATAGCTTTCAGTTACAACCAGAACAACCTCTCTCATCACAGCCACAAAATAACGAATTAAATAAATAAATAAGAAACACTATAAATAACTTCCAGGCCTTAATATCACATCACTACCACATGCATAAGGCATGCTGAGGTCATTGGGCTATATGTTACATGGAAGTTTATAAAATGTGTATTCTGTCAGCTGCTGGCTCCTGCTTGGTTTACAGATCAGCAGGAAGATGTTTTGATGAGTAGAGCACAAATGACCTGTGTTACATCCGTCTGACACAGCCTCTCTCAGGTGACAATAAACATTGCAACTACACCATGAAGGAGCTGAAGCACCATCGTAACAGAGAAGAGGAAGCTGTCAAATTGCTTACACTTGAAAACCAGGGTTTTTTAAAGTAGTTTCTTCCCTTGTTTGATAATAGCCTCATTTCTTTAGTTTTCCCTGTGAAGTCCCACCTAATTTTTCTACTGAGACAGAGGGGTGGAAGATGTGTGAATAAAATCAGTTCTTGTATACTGCTACCAATTTTCTCTGCATAAATCATGGGTCATATGTGCTTCTAAAAGGCAAAGATTTGGGCATAATAATTAAGTAACATGACTGAATGCTACAATTGGGTATTTAATCACATAGGAATAGTTGCATACCTCATTGACTATGAAAATGCTCCCTGTGTGCTTTTGGGGTGTGCCACGCATTGCCACGCATATATTATCCTGTAAATATTGATGGTGAGTAATTTAGGATCAGTAGTTGCCTTCTTTTCAGAACACCTCAGACATGATGGTTACCTTTCTGCTCTATTGTATTTGCACTTTTGGGACCATTTACTCAATTTTTGCTTGCTAAATTGGGAACTTCTTGAACAAATACAGTTCACTTTGTTCATCTTCATATACCCTCACAGAAGCCATTAATTGCCCAATGAGCCCAGTGGACAATTAATGGTTTCTGTGGGTATTACATCAAACTGGTTACATTTGAAGCTTCTAAATGGAGCATAGCACGAAGTTTAAAGGATGCACAGAGAGGAGAGGTGTTCTGATTTATACATCCAGCTTTTTCCACTGATTGGAGTCTGGACCCTGAAGCCCAGGCCTAGCAGAGAGCTACAGAGTGTGACTCCCAACACTGACAGCCTGAGGACTCATTTACAGTGTGCCAAAATAATCCATGGAAGAGTGAACCCTCAAGCCTTGGATCATAGGGAGGTACACTGGCAAGAGCAGGAAGCTCAGAGGAGCTGTCTGAGGTACCCTGGGTAAATTTAAGTGAAAACCCCAGTATGGTAATTCACAGCACTGGGGAATAGCTGAGTAAGAGGGTTTAGGCCCCTGCTTTTCAGTCATTCTTGAAATGGATGGAGTCAGATCTTAGCCTTGGTTACTCACTTTTGCCATCTGTTGGAGTGGAATAATAACTCCTTTATATATAAAATAAAATATAAATACACACACACACATATAATTATATAGATATATATATGACATGACCTATCAAGTTTCATGTTTCCACTTGTCTTAATTAATTCAGAAGGAAAAATATATACAAAACAGATGTTATTTCTGATGTAAAATGAACAGTGATTGTTTCATTACAAATCAAGTAGTTACAAATATGCTGCCCTTCTTTTTATCAGCCAACATTTCAATTGGCATTTGTCTAATTCTTCTTTCTCCTTTATCAATAACCTTCTGGTAGTCACAAACAAAAGATTAGACTATTTTTTTCCTCCATCAGGTTCCATTAACATATACCACTATGTTTCCACATAAATCTGTGTATATAAGTTATGCATGTAGAGGTACATCATGCTAAGAGCAAAGAATACAGTAAAGAATAAAGCACAATATTAAAAACAAACAAACAAACAAACAAAAAAAACCAACCAAAAAACAAACTCCATTCATTCAAAGATGAATAAGTAATTTATTGCTTTTGAGTACTGAATATCACAAAATTTTGGAATCATAGAACATCTCCATTTTTTATGGTTGATTAACTTTTCTTTTTTAGATTATTAGCTGGAATAATGTTGATGGATGCTACAGAAATTTACATATGGAAATACCTTTACACAAAAGTAATAGTTTAGTTCAAACAGCACTAGTGAATTCATAACATTACCCTGGTGGATATTTAGACTGAGTATGTTTTCTGTTGTATATGGAACATGTGTTGTCCTTTGTAAAAGTAGAAAATATGTGCAAATACATATATGAAAAAAGATAAGAAAAGGAAAGCTATGCAAGCTGAAAGCAAAATCCCTGCTTGGCCTTTAGTCTTCTAAAATAATGTTGTTTTAATACATGTTAAACAAAAAAAGCCAAACCATGTTATCTTACATTTTCCTATTTCCCTACTGAGACTTGGCTTGTCCTCATCTGCTTTTAATTCTGAATCTGAAAACTTGAAAAACTTATCTTCAGAATCAGAATTATTTATCCCTCTGAGAGAAATGCTGTCCTTGTGTATCAATAGAAAAATAGGCCTCCAATACACGAGGTATGATAAGTGGGACTACTGCTAAATTCTTTTCTTGGCTGCCATCCCACCAAGTGTGTCATATTTAGTCAAGATTTTGCCTTTATTACACACTTGGGGTCAGTGTCCTGGAGATTTAGTGGTTACTAATGGTTACTTGAACAGAGGAGTGAAGGAAAAAGCAAGGCAGAAAAAAGCAAACACATAAGGTATATTTTTCCAAGTCCTGCTGTGAGACTGCAAGAGTCAAAGCTGAAGAATCTTCTTCTCATTCCCTCCCTGCCTCCCAATATCTGTCCTCTGGGGACAGAAAAATGCCTTTTTAATGGTCTCAAAAAGGACAGTGATGGTAACCCCCTTTTTGAGTGATCCTAAAAAGTCCTGTGACAGCCATCCAGGAAAAAAGGCAAAGATCTAATTTAGATCCAGCATCTGTGAAATAAAAGGCTGGGGACAATATACTCCAGGTGCTCCCCTCCTCTGTCTCCCAACATCCAGATGTATAATCCATGCTGTAAACAAAAGCAATGAAGGATGCAGCCAAAGAAAAGATAGATTCTAGATACATCTAAATTCAATAATTAGTATAATCATATAATATTAATTTTTCTGTATTTCATGTAATTGTCTCTTCCAAATGTCTGCTCATGTATCTGTCTAGGATTCAGATCATGTTGTCGTTTCATGCCGCGACTATTTGATCTAATAGCCCAAAAGTTTTATTAATGGCTCAAGGACTAAGTGAATTGGCCACTTAGACACATGCCTCCATTTCAGCAGCTTCTCCAGATGACCATTTTACCCGAATGACTGTGACAGGAATTAGAGCTACTGCAGCTCCCTCATTCATCATTGCTCATTGACCTTTAACTGCAGCCAAACTGTATTGAACTGTGGTTGAGGTGTCCAGGGGGATTGTGAGTTGTGAGAGGAGGGGATGGAGTAGAGAGCAAGGACAGAGAAGGGAAGGTTATTCTTTTTTGGCGTGACATTGACCTCCTTTGGAATCAATCACAAAAATACCACGACACCGAAGGTGTGTGGACCAGAATGTTGCTGGGCAATTAAGTGCTGAGTATTGAAAAGAATATATATTTCTCTATTTAGAAGACTGAAATGAATGATCTCTGTTACTGAAAGAAAGTTATGTGGGAATAAAATAGTCTTTGGGACCTGAATCCTGTTGCCAGCTTAGCCCTCTGCTAAACAGTTTTGCGGCTAATCTGGGCACACAGAAAGGGTTTCCAGCTGCTCTGTGCTTTCCCTGTGGAGGGATTTTATTGAGTGCTTGTGTATATATGTGTGGCAGCACCTCTTTCAAGCACTGCATGCAACAGCCAGGGAGGCTTATTGGTGGGTCTGGTTTGTTGATGTGTTTTGTTTGGTTTATTTGAGGGTTTTGTTTGTGTATTTGATTTTTTTTCTTTATATCCCAGAGGAAACAGCTGGAGAAAAGATTTTGGTGTAGACCTGCAGGCTTCTTATGCCAGTTTTTTTGAGCTGCTTGTTTTGTTTGAGTTAATTTGTCCCATGTTTAAAAAATGTGGACTCCTAAAAAATGTAGATGTGCATGAGAACCATTAAAAGTAAACAAATATTTCAGTAATACCACCCAAACTGTCTTCATGTTGTTGGATAAAATAAATCAATGTGGGTATTTGCAGTGTAATGAACCAACCTTGGGAACATATTCCTAAAAGGAATCCCTTCAGCATAGGCTAAGACCCATATTGTTACTTGAAGTCAACGAAAATGCATTTGCAAGTAAAAATTGCACACACACATATGATCTTCAGTGAGGGAACATGTACTGGCAGCCCACAGGGGAGATAAAATCTCAGATAGTTGTAATAAAGGTTGAGTTTGTATCTACTAGGAAAAAGATGGAAACTTATTTATGTCTAACAATGTTAGCCTAAAAGTCTAGGTTTTTAATGAGTAAAAGCTCCTGAAAGCAATTATGTATGATCTCCATCTTTAATATGGTTTTAATTTACTAGATAGCTTCTTCCCCAACTGGTCTGTTTGAGCTCAAGCCTTCAAAATATTGCAAGAAGCAGTCATTTTTCACATGATTAACACACAAAAGGAGCAGACAGGCAAAATGGCATCCTCTGTTCCTTCAGTATTTTTAAATAATTAGTCCATTTGATTTTAATGTAAAATGCATTTTTCAATTTCATTGAAAGAACATGATACATTTATGGAAAAAGCCCTTAAGTACAGCTTTTTCCCAAAATCAAGCCACCTATGTCTTCCCTTTTTTCTCCTTCCTAATTTGAGTATTTCTGTACCCTTCACTAAAGGACAAGAATCAATTACCTGTTTCATCCTGAAAGCTAAATTTCACTATATTAACCCGTTTTTTTTCCCATCACTTACATGGGCAAACCCTAAGTTGGTGTGAGATGATCTCCAGTGAGGTTAATAAGCTGGTTTCTAAGTAGAGAGCTGCAGATCCAGTCTTGCATTTTCAAGGCCATATGACTGAAGTTGTTAATGATATAAATATAATTCACAGATTGCCTTTCAATTTGCTGATAATTCTGCCACTGAAACTGTTGCTGTCTTAGTTAATGCTTTGTATATTCTGATTTTCTAAATTGCTGTTTTACTTTTTTCTTTCCTTTTTTTTTACATTCCCCCTGATTTGATTTCACTTCTTGTTACATGCCAAAGGCAGGCTTCGGTTAATCATGGATAAATTTTAAACTTACTTCTCAAATAGTTCCTGTGAATTTTGTGGCCAAAAATTCATATTTCTTGGCAGCAGAGTCTTTGATTTTTTTCCAGGTACGAGGTTTTTTTTGTACACACATTGGTTCGTTTGCAAACACTGGTAGCATCTAACTAAAGACATTCCTAAGAGACCAAAGCTGGACTTTTTGATACATCATTATCGTGGTTTCACTTACAGGCAGGAGTAGGATTTCATCCCCCCAGGTCCAGTGTCACTGTAAAATCCATGCCTTCAGTTTCAGTGGAGAAACAGAAATACACTGCCTGCACTGGTTCTCAGTGTTTATACTGAGCATAACCGTGATTTTCCACGTTGACATGAGATTCAGTGCTCAGTCTGTGGAGGAGGCTGGGACAAAAAGGCAGGAACCCAAAACCCGAGCCAGCACGTGGTTCCAAGAGAGAACTAACTCCGAGAATGCAGTGCAAGATGTAGGTATGCAAGAGGATGCATTTCCTTAGCAAATGGGATAGGTGAACATCTGCAGCCTGTCAGATGGGTAGGAGGGAGTAAAGAGCAGTCTTTAAAGTTTATCCTTAGTGCAAACAGATTAAGTGCAGCTTGCTTTTATTTCTGTCATCTACATCTATGTAATCTGTGTTGTTGCAATTGGGTTTCTGGTTTGGATTTTGTAAGTCTAAGTAATTTTCTTTGAACTTTCTCCTAAATTCAATGAAGAGATATTTCATGGTGACCATTTAACACCAAAGCATTCAGTGGCTGTCCTTACAGACAGAGGTCTGAGCCACCCCCACACACACCTGGCAGTTGCCTCCTTTTCTCCACAATACTCAAAGGCAAGCGGAGACATGCCTGTGTAGGATGAAGTAGTTTGTGTTGAGAGCTAACAATACAAAGATAAGAAGAAAAAAGTCTTTCTGCAGCCAGAAAAGCTCTGGCACATGACAGTTAATGTGGCAGTTGATCTGCCTCATTCTGCAGAGTTCTGGCAGAGCTGGGAGGCACCATTCAGGGCACATCAATAACACCTCAACACTTATTATTGATCAGAGAGCAAATCACTAGCTGAAGAAGGAAAGTTTGCATACCTGCTGTTATCAGTTCAGACTGGAAACAAGTAAATGTGGAGAAACAGTGAAATTATTTTTCCTTGTCTTGATTGCATTTTATAAACAAGAACCTTAGAAACAAAACCAGCCTATAAAATCCTTTGTCATTATTTCCTTCCTATTTCCCTTCCAGCCCAGCTAGTGCATTTGCAGGTAGGTGAGCTCTTTGGAATAATTCTCCCATGTAGGAAAGTACGGGTGCTGTGAAATATTAAACTGCAGTCCAGTTATCTCTGAAATGCTGATCTGCCTGGCTAACATGGAGCTGAAGTTCAGCTATTCCCTTTGACATGGAGTCAGTTGGGAATTTACCAGATGAACTTCCTTGACAAATAGCTACCACCCACTCGATCCATCACTTCGGGGAAGTTGGACTGCTTTGCACTTTTTCTTTCCTATGCTTTTGTCTTTTGTTCTGCCTATCAGAGAGATCAAGGAGTAAAATCCAAACCAATATTCAAAGGTATGTGATTTAGAGCACTAAACAACAGAGATTTTTTAAAATTGCGTATTATACAGTAATCACGTACTCCAGAATTTCCTCCTTTTTAATATAGAAAAATCAGATAGAACTCTTCATTAATATTTTAATAGGCATAAATGTTGTGTTCTCAAATACCCACATGGTAATTTACACTTCTGCTGTAGCTGGTGGGAGGTGGTTTGTTTTTCTTTGTGCTAATATGGGGATCTCACTTCCTGCGACAGGAAAGCTGCAGACAACAGTCACACTGCATCGGTGAAAGGCACAAAAGGAAAGAGAAAATATATACAGAATACTTCTTCTAAAATAGAAGAAAAATATATGTTGGTCTAACATCTCTCATGTCAGGCAGATTGAAGTAGCAAATAAGCATTTTCACTGAACCACAGAATGGCTGACTTTGGAAGACATCTTTGGGGCTCATCTGGTCTCAGCCTCCTGAACAAATGAAGGAACAGCTCTCAGCCTTGTCTTAGCTAAGCAGCCATTGGTGGAAATTTCTAAAGAATTAATATATAAAACGGAAAATTCCTGCTCAAAACCTAGCCTGAGAAGAGGGAAGGGACTCTCAGCAGATATGCAACATCTTGGAAAATTAGGTAACCTATAGATTTCCCACCCCAGTACATGTGGTACTTTCCCACAAGCTCTGGGGATATCCATGAGAGCCACCATCACAGTGTCTTCTCCTGCAGGGCACTGGAACAGCTGTGGATGAAGCATGGCTGGAAGAGGGCTGATAAGGGAAAGCCTGGTCCAGCACAAGCCTTTTCCCTTTGGCCCTTGGCACATGGGGAGAGCAGAATGCCCTCGGTAAAGTTTAGTGAGGGACAGAGCCCTGGGTTTGGAGGCAGGGAAAGCCCAGACCTTCAGCTGGTGGGAGCCTGGGGAGGGGCTGCCAGAGGAGAGGGAAGTTGAAATTGCTCACCTTGCATAGCCCAGGGCTGAACAGTTCCATGGAACTGCTCTCATACACTTCCCAAACCAGGTGCCCTCCCATGCACTTCCCAGACCAGTTACTCTGGTCCCTTGTGCCTGGCATTTCAGCGCCAACAGTTTTTCCCTGTGCTTTCCTCAAGAACCATGAAGATTGCTTTTCAAAGTGTGTGAGTTTTGTCACTGCATGGTTTTGCTGTTGCTGGTGGCATCGTTGTTGTTTTCCAGGTTTTTCTCTTAAGGAAATAAATTATATAGGGGCATGGGGTTTGCCTGGATGTCTGTCTCTTGTCTCTTTGGTTTTTTTTTGATCCCAGTGGCAGATTTCAACCAAATGTGACAGAGGGTTAAAGCTCTCCCAGACAAATAACAAATGCCATGAAAATAGACAAATGGGTAGAGGATACAGATGCTGTAAATGCCCTTACTGTGGGAAAAGCTGCTGAGTGGTATCCCACATCATCAGGCACTGGAACGGCCACATGGGAAAAGGGCCCCTGTAAATGCCCCAAACACAGAGCTTGCTTCAGCTGGGTTTGTGTTTCATGCATGCCAGAGCCAACCACTTGTAAGACAAAGTTCCAAAGAAAGCAGGATTAGTTCCTTCTGTGCACAGCTAGCTATTGGTATTCAGATTGGAAGCCCCTCAAAATGTTCCTTGGACTCAAATGTTGACATTTTAAAGAATGCTGTTATCTACCTGTAAACAGGTATGATGAGGTGATTTAAGCAAGAAAGATGCCAATGGCCTATTCCCCTCACCACCACTTTATCTACAGCAAGATCTGTGCTCAAACATTTAGAAAAATGGGCACAGCTACAATACCACCAACCAAACTGTACCTGTAAGGAGAATTGGATGCAAAGTTGCATACATTTAGTGTGCAGGACTCAAGAACAGAGAGTGGAGTCCAGCTGAGGAATTAAAATTTGCTCGTATCACAGACTACAGTGATGGCCTATCCACTATGGAGATGCAACAGTTCCCCCAGATGAAGGGGGGAAAATGGCTGAAACTAGCACAATAAAGAGCTCTGAATATTTTAAGTCAACGCCTTTGTTTAATATTCGGCTCTCATGGCATCCTGGAATAACACTGAGCAAAAATTGCACGGGGAAAAACAAGGCAGGCGAGTCCTGCTGTGACCAAACATTCCAGCTGTGCATGGACACATCTGAGGCCCAGTGTCAGGCGGTCCTGGTCAGCTTTAGGAATACAGTAAATTCCAGCATCAGACAGATTATCTGAAGATTTAGAAGATGCCAAGAAGGCAATTTGCAAACCCCTTCTTCGGGTTCTGAAGCTTATCACCCTTGCTCCTAGTTTTCTGCTATGCTGAAAACTTAGGATGGGTTTTGTGGGATTTTAGCCACAGTCCAGAGGAATGGTGGTTAGAAAATAGACACCTCTTGGCTCTCTAGCCCATAATCTGGGGAGTGGTTTAGATTTGTGGCTCAGCCCAAAGTTCAAGGGAGTGAGTAGAGTCAAACTTCCTTCCCTACCCAGATCTCTTTGAAAACAGATTTTAAAATAAAAAGCCTTTTCTGGATGGCCTGTGAAGAATTTATTACTAAGAAAACACTCTGCTGTTTTCATAGTATCAACTATGTCTTCAATATTCTGGGCTATTTCCAATATTTCTGGTAAAGGAAGAAAGAGAAAACCTTCTCCTTTAAGTGTCTGTTTTAGCTCAGCTGGTTGTGCACTCTGAGTGGGTGATTTCAGGTTACCTGCTCTCTGTGCCATGACAAGACTACATGCTAATCACTGTAGTATTTTAGCACATGTTCAGTACCAACAAGCCAGCATAAGCAAGTGGAGAAAACAGAAGCTTAATCATTACTCCATGTTCCTGGTGTATAAAGAGAGATACTGTCCACCCACACAGTCTCTGATCAATGCCAAATCTTTTGCAAACTTGGGGCTTTCGTTCAGTTTCTCTGATTTTCTCTTGTGCATCCTTCCTGGCTCCCACTGCTTTGGTGATGTAATGAACTCACTGACCAGGAGCTATTCTGACACAATGCACAAAAAAGAGGGGTGAGGGATGTAAGGCTGAGTGATATCTGATAAGGAGGGAGGTCCTCTCGCTGGCAGAGGCTGAGAACAAAACCTCTTTGTACCTTTCTGGACTTCCTGAGGAACCGTGGTGGCTCAGGCTAGGCAGGATGTCACCAGGTTGTACACAGTCCCACAGAGGTGTCCACCTAGGACCTATTTACCCTGACCTGCTCATCATTGCCAATGTTTTAAGAGCTGCTTCATCTCTTTCCTCTCTATGTGAGTACTTCATAATCCTCTGAGCAGAAAATTCTCTTTTGAATGAGACCTGAAATAAATACGGCCATGGTGACATCACTTCTCTAAAAAGGTGCAAAGATGAGATGCTCTGGACATTCAAGAACACTTCTCTACTATCCTTATTATAAAAAGATAACTTAAAATCTTGTGTTGGGTTGTAATCACTAATAGACATATCTCTACCATGTGCAGAGAGTGGAGAAGTTTCAGATGAAAACAATTCACCCACTGCAGACACAATGATTAAGAAAATGCTTTTCGCTTTACAAAAAAAAAAAAAAAAAGAAAAAGAAAAGAAACACAAAACACTGGGGCAGGGTGGCGGACCTCTTAACACCGAAATCAGGAACCTTACATCAAAGTTCCCTCACGTCACAGAACAGGGATTCATTTCAAGGGAAAAATCCTCTAATAAGATGAATAAAGAAGTATTGGAAAGGAAGTCTGTAAAAGACTGGCAATGAGTGAGTGCATCCAAAATAGCTGGAATTGTATGCTTGCCTTTCTCTTTGGCAATTCTTATAGTCCTGGCTACATTGTAAATCAGAGCACCATCGATACCCCCAAAAACTCAAAAAAATTTGAGGACTTGTGTTTCCACAAGAACTTTTTATAGGAGACATTGGCTCATTCACTCATTTTTAGCTGCTTCAGCCGTAGAATCTGTCCTGTATGCAGAGAGTCTTGGCGGAAAAGTAATTATTAGTAAGATTTTGTCTCATTTTGTCTATGGAAAAAAGTGAGGATAGGCTTTATATTTTGCCTATGGAAAAAAGCCAGGATAGGCTGGAAGTTATGATCAGGAGAGAAAATTATTAATTAAACCAGCCTTGCTGAAGGTTGATGTCTGATGTGTTAGAGGACTAAGGAACCTAATCTACTTGCTTGTGAATAGACAATGGATATAAAGATTATCAGCAAGGGCAAAGGAGGAGCATTCTTAATCTGAAATAGATATTATTTGCAGCTTGTCTGCCTTCTGTGGGCTTGAGGGTTCATGCAGACATCTACAGGTTTGCTTGAACTCAGAAACTCACTGAGATTTTATATATGAGAGTAACAGCTGACTCATGAGTAAATGGGTTCAGACATTTACTTTTTATTTCATTTTCTTTCTTCTTTCTTGCTCTCTGTTTTTTTTTTTTTTTTTTTTTCATTGGTGAGAATATTTTGTTCTTCTGTGGCTCCTGCTAACCAGGGTCATTTTTCTCCTTGCATACTGTGGTCCCTCATCAATATCAGAGTAAATTCTGCCACTAATGCAACTGAAGATAGTTCTAGACCTTTATATGTAAGTATATTATTGATCCAGAAAGATAAAACGAGCAAAGAAACATAAAATCTCACAATACCAATATATATCGTTACAATAATAATAAACACAGTTTAAAAAATCCTAAACTGAGAAAAAATCTGCTAAATAACTGGTTAAGAAATATGCATCATTAATTCATATATGGAGAGAGAGATTATGGGGTCACATAAAAATAAAGAGGCTTTGAGATTATGAGGTTGGTCTGATGATAAAGCAACAATCCAATTTGCTATTAATTGGTTTTAATGAGTATCCAGAGAGCCTGCTTTACTGCAGGACCTGATCCTCCTATGCAGTGCAACATCTTTTATATGGAAACTTAGGGAGATGTACATTGCAACAGGATCAGGAAAATTGTACCTCTCCCTATTTCTTAGAATCTTATGGAAGAAGGCCCTAAGGACTGTACATTCCACAAGATTGTAAAGAATTGTTTTGATGAAATAAATATTAAAATGTTAATTTCTTTGTCAATATTGTTGAAAGTATCCCTTTAGATGTTTCAGCATTGTTATGGTAAATCAACTCCAGTTTGCAAGATCCTTGACACAAATTTTCTTTAATATGCATTAATACTATGTATCTTGCCTTTTAAGGTCTGTTATGAATGGAGTACTGTTGTCTCTACCCCCCTCAGCTAGATATACAAGTCCCATCCTTGAGTATTTTAAGACAACCCTAAGCAATGCCAGAACCTCTTCTGGCCCATGGTCAGGCAAGAGCTGGAGAAATAACAGCAGGAAAATATCTCAGAGTGACATTTCCCTCAGCTGCACTGGGAAAGACCATACAGAGAGAGGGCTGGGGAGCTGTGGCCACAGCAAAATACAAGGTTGGGCTGCTTTGGGACTGTGGCTTCAGGGTTAAAAAAAAAAAAAAAAAGAATAGCAAGTATTTCACTCCGGAATGTTCAGCTGGGATTGGTCATGAAGGTTGAGATGTTCCTTTTACCCACTGGTTTTTCTTTCATGAGTGGAAAATTGTTTTAACCTTGTGTGGTTGTTTTTGTGCCGATGATTGGGTACAAAGCACGAGTGCTTCCATCAGGCTGCTCTGAGAGGCCTTTGTGCCAACTGTGCTCAGGGTGGGCAGCCATGCAGGGGGCAACAAAGAAGAAAATCAAACCCCTGATTATTCTCTTTTTTTAAAAAAGGAAAAAAGTCAACAGATTCCATCAATTGAGCAGTTCCCCAACCAAGGTAAGTGCTTTTTCCTGACACCAAAAGTCAACAGGGCAATCAAAAGGTTATTTAGATGCTCTGGTCTGGAATCTGAGATGAAATTGTCTTTTATAACTAAAAAAGTGTTGGCATTTATAACTAGAAAACACTTTGTTACTGTAGTGTCCTTTCTTCTGGACTGGACTTGGTTGAATTTTGGGATTTTTTTGTTTAAAGAGGTTTGATAATATCTGGGTAACAATTTGGATGGTGGGTGCCTTTACAGTGCTTAGGATTGAGGACCATGCTGTTTAAGATAGACTTTGAGGCCAGAAACAGGCCAGGTTTTAGCCTCATTATGTAATATGGAAGAGCTACTAAGGGAAGTTTTTCTTGCACTGCCCAGGCTACTAAACCTTGGTTTTTTAGCAGGCAAGTGATCTCCTGGGATGATTTAGAAACACTAGAGAAGAGAGTGGTTCAATGTTACTGCCTGCTTCACTTTTTGTCTGTGAAGGTGCCCATAGTGCTCATACGACAGACTACAAATAGGGGGAGGAAAAACCTGGAAATACTCAAAACAGACTACAAGCAAAAGGAGGAAGAAAGTATTATGAAGACAACATTTACTTCCGCTTTCCTGCATCAAGGAAAGGGATCTAAAAGAGACTGCAAATGTGTGCTGCAGTCTGAACCCAAGCAATCATTATGGGCTGATACATGAATTGGCTGCTCACGAAAGATGAACTTGTTAAGTATCCAACATGCTCCCAGAAATAGACTCTGAAATACATCTTTTGCTGATATTTTTTTTTTCCCCAGCTTGAAAAGACAGAGCAGACTTAAATGTAGAAGACTGGTTAATAAAATATACTTGAAATATTGAAATTAAACAGGAGGGTCTTGGGCTGAACTGTTTAACTTTTGAAGTACAGTGCATAAGTTTATTCATTATAATGATTTGTTTCTCTTCCTGCTCCAAAGAGAGGGGGGCAGATTGCTCCGTCTTGTTCTTTTACCGGGATGAGACTAATGGTGAATTTATGCTAATCTTTAAGTACCATTCGGTTGAAATTTAAAATATTAAAGAGCAGAGAGGTCAGTTCAGATCCTACTTAAACCTCTAAGTCTTGTGCCCAAGGAGGCAATGAAAAAACTGTAGGTGACAGTCCTGCCACATGAAATTTCTGGATAGAGGGGCAGGCAAAGAGGATGCTGATCTGCTCACCCAAAGTGTTGAGTGGATGTGAAAGATGAAAGCCCTGGGAGGAGAAATGCCTTTCTGCTTTTTTGGCTGAGCTTCTAACAGTGAGCCACAGAGTTGTCATTCAGGCCCTGTCAGCTGTGATATTTATGCCACATGCAAGGCAGCTCCACACAGCTGAAAGGAGTGCTGCTCTGTTGAGGAGTCAGATTTGTAGCCTGCCACCAGGGTGGCCAAACCTGCGTTGCTGAGGTGTGAATTATGAAAGAGAGCTTCCAAATGTCCAACGGGCAATAAACATTAATATAAACTAGACATGGGCCCGTGCCAAATAGCCCCAACTCGCGGGGTGTTTGGATTGCAAACATTTGATCAGGATCCAAACTTTGCAGCTGGCCTTATCTCTGCAGTGGCCAAGCCAAACCCTCAGGGTTTGTGGCCACCTGGCACATTCTGTGATCCAAGGATGCAGTATCTGATTACTTGCTCCTTTGCCACCTCCAGCTAAAAGTCTTTTTTATCAGCCCTCCCTTGTGCTTCCTGCCTTGCTCTGGTATTCCTTCTCTGCCTTCATGGCTTGTGTCTCTCTTACTCAGATTGGAAGTTCTCTAAATTAGGGGCACACTCTAAATCTGTTGTGAGCAGCTCTGGGAGGAATTATACAATACTGTGGAAAATCATCAAGGAAACATGGGGTCTGAGCATGAACTTTTCACCTTCCATGCAAGGCTGACAAGGGGGACTGGACTGCTGTAGAGGTGAGAGAGAGTAGGCAGGACGTGCATTCAATAATGTATGAAATAACCCAGCTCCACTCAGTGGAAATTCTGAGTTGTTCTGAACTGTTGAAATTCTATGTTCTAAAAGACATAGTAGGGATGGTGAGCAGTCAGTGCCTGTGGAACGCAAGCCAGAGCCTCCAACCATCCCTGGGCTCAAACACCAGACTCTATAACCACTTGTGCTTTTCCTTTCCACCTCAAATCCCACTAAGATTCATATAGGGATTGCCAGTTGTATTGCATGTTCTTTTATTCCCTTGATGTAATCCATAGAGAATCAACTGGATTGGCTGAAACCCTCACTTGAACCTCTTCTTTCACCTCCAGCAGCAACAAACATGAAAGGAGTTGTGGGATCACCCTGCTCTCTGTGAGCTGTCCTTTCCTCCCCGGGCCTTAGTAGGGGAAAAAATTAAACACCAGACCTTGCCCTAAACTTTAAAGCCAGACCAGCATTGAGATACTACAGTTTTAGGGGTTTTTCTGTCTTCTGTAAAAGAAGTAATCAGGAATGATATAAATTTCAAAGAATGCTGACTATCACTGAGTTCTAAGAGGTTAATTGGCATATTAATTGCCTGTAATTAATAGATGCATATACAGACAAGGGAAGTGGAGATTTTATGGCTATGAAATTTGTCCATTAGCTACACTTCACACTCATCAAATCCAGTGTTACTGAAGCAGTAAGACTATTGATCTTCATATGGATTCTGCTCGGGTACTTGTGGTGTCTATTTAATACCCTCCTCTTAAAATGGAGCAGGGGGATGCTGAGCTTGCACCTGGAGTTTTCTCAATTTTCTCTTTGCACTTAGTGACTGAATTAACCACACAAAATTTTATTCTTATTTCGTCCTGTGTTATAACTATCTCTGGTTTTAACTGAACAGGTTTCCTGAATCTAAATTTCTAGCTATAGTAATTATATTGTTGACTCATGGTTTCATGAGGAAAAACTTGGTGCATTCCACACTAATAAAATATCTCCAGGGATATTATCCGAATTGCTAGAAAATAAAATGTTAATAATGTTGCCTGAAAGATCTTCAATTTCCAGCTTTTTGAGAAATAGCTCTGTTCACTGATATTTAAACCTAATGCTGTGGCAAGTCTTCAAGGCTTTGTATCTCATCAGTGTAGATATTTTCCCTCTGTTTTTTTCTTTTCTCATCAATATGGGGAACATATCAGACCAGGTTTTCTGTACAGACCTGCTGGATCAGAAGTATTCCTTGCTTCAGAATTAATTTCTTTTTAAAAACAATCTGGATCTAAGACATCCCTGAGTGTCTAGACTCCCAGGGGTAGTCATGAGAGTAGACCCAGCTCTGCTCTGTCAAAGCCCTGCAAGCATCAAGGGCCTGCCAAGATCATCAAAACACAGCTCCCTAAAGTGTGGGTGTAGGTATGAAAATTGCTCTGTTAATACCACCCAGTTTTATGTCTCCACTCACGTGGGAGTGCAGAATATGTCTGACAATGTCTTCAGCTGTTCAGGAATGAGCACTAACCCGCTTGTGTTTTCTGCTTGCTTATGGGATTGGAGTGGGTGGGAAGGGTTCTGTTTCTTTTTCAGCTCACATCTCGCAAATCTGCCAATATGTTGTCACCATCTTCTCACTCAAACTGCTGCAGAAACCCTAGTTTCATTGCCTATTTTCATTGCTGACTGTTTTTTGGGGGCTTGGGGACTTTTTTTGTGTATGGTGAGTTTTTTGTTTGGTTGGGTTTTTTTTTTTTCATTTGTCTGTTTTGTTGTGATTTTTAAATTAATTCTTTACAATTCTGTTGTTGTTGTTTGGGGGTTTTTTTGTGCAAGATCCAGAGGTGATGGGCTTCACAAGGACTGTCCTGCCATATATGATCCTTGATGGACTCATTGAGGCTATGGGCATCCCAGCATTTTTATGAGGAGCACCGGGAAGGCAAATTTCACTGCAAATCTACGACAATGCAGCTTCAGCAAGAGACAGCTCCAGTTTTTGCAAAATCACCTACTGAGACCTCAGGAAAGGTTGGAAGGTCAAACTGTGAGCTGTCTCCCTTTTATCCACTTGTGAAGACCATGAGATTCTTTGTAGACATTTTAACAAATAATGCTTCAGAAATATATTTTCCCCTAACATCCTACTCCTTTTTTTCTTTACAAGTGTAAAAGCCAACAACAACTCAGCACGCATGTTTTAAGTTAACTAAAAGAAGATAGTAAGAATGTATGTTTCACCCTTCCAGAGGGGTCATTATGAAAAAGCGAAGTTAAAAATAAATGTTGACATGATCAGCAAAGAAATAAACTCTTCATTTTTCTGCATCTTTTAAGACATTCTGGAATGTCCCTCTGTGAGCCCTTCTGTCATCCTCCTTCCTTTGCTTTTTAACCCACACCCAGGTTCTACATCACAGAAAAGGAAGGTTTTTGCTACCTCTGGCTGTAACTGAAGGAGGGGTCCCTCAATACTCTACCAGCTCCCTTTTAGGATGAAGTCAAGATGCATATTTTTTCCTCCTCATTTTTCCCTTTTGCCTCTCTGTCACTGAGAAAATCAGGCACCCAGATGTAATGGTTGCAAAGATCTTGCAGGATCCATCTCTCTGCTGCTCTAGTTTCCCTCTTTAGTGAATCCCAGAGAATTTGCAAGAAATATGAATTTCTTTGCTGGTGTTCTATCTTTAAAAAGCAAATGTTACTGAATATTTAAGACTATTTTTTTTTCCTATCGAATTGTTAACAGATTTGGGACTCTCTTTGTTAAAAAATGCAGGAGAGTACATCCTGAAATTCATCCTTGTATTTGTGCCTGTCTTCACCTCCTACTCTTGGTGTCCTGCAGGGACTATGGAATTCATGACATATGCTGCCACAGGAAGCCTCCTGCTGACCACCTTCCTCTAGGAGAATGCTCAGCATCACCTTGGATGCAAGTTTCCTTCGGGTGCCTAAGATAGGCAGCAACACCCTCAATTCTGCCCATTCAGGCACTTCTGCAAGCATTTTGCAGGCCTAAATGTCTCCCAGCACCTCATTTTCAAAAGCTGGATCTCAAATATCTGGAGAGTTTGAAATGGAGAGCATCCCAGCCTGGAATTTCAATGTATGACACAGAACAGTTTCACAGCAGAGTTGTGCTTTCTGAGTGCTTCACCACTCAGGGCTATCCTCTGTGATGGACTGGTACTTGCTGGCCCTGAAGGCAGAGACACAGCAGAAGCTTAATGGTGATTTCCTGGACTTTGATTTGGAAAGGACCCTCAAGGATGAACAGTATGAAAATGTCACAGCTCAGGACAACAGAACATCTGCATTATCAGTGGACTTATTAGCACAGCTATTACCACCATGTCAATAATAATCTTACAATCAAAATGATTATGATAATTATTATTAATATAGCAATGAACACAAGTAGCAATGATTATTCTAAATGGTAGCACAGTTATGAGCTCTTTTTATATTCTGTGAGGAGATGTGCTCTTTACATGGAATCTTCTTTTTTTTAATTCTTATTTATTTAGTTTACATAGGATCTTGTTATTCTATTCTTAGACTTTCTCAGTCCTCTTCTGCTTTTCCCCTGGTCCCCACACCTTGTAGCTGCTGTATTTCCTTTCCTTTCTGTTGTCCCAAACATCACTCTTCTACTTGAATATTCTCCTATTCAGGGAAATGTGGGTCTCCAATCCCATAGGATTGTTTCCCTGCATGCCCTGACTGTTGGAGTTGTGCAAACAGAGCTGGGCTCACAGCACGTATGGAACACTGACCTGTACCCCCAGAGCTGGGGTAGGAATCACAGAGTCACAGAATCTGCTCAGTTGGAAGGATCCCACAAGGATAATCCTTTTTATAAGCCCCTTAAGGTGCTGGAAAGCCACAGTGAGGCCTCCCTGTGGGAACTTTCTCTTCTGCAGGCTGAACAACCCCAGCTGTCTCAGCCTGTCTTTGCAGGAGAGGTGCTTCAGCCCTCTGAGCATCTTTGTGGCCATGATCAGCCTTTGGACCTCCTCTAACAAACCCATGATTTACCAAGATCAAAACATCCTCTTCATCTCTTTCTCTACAAACCTCATTTACACAATAAGATAAAATAGAACAGAATAAAGCAGAATAGCACTACAGGACGTAATTAAAAGATGAATACACAAACCAGAAAATTATAACAATTAATATTAAGAACATAATCCTTCCTATGACATAATTTTTCTTATAAAATCTATTCATCCTTTCATCCTCATGAATTGAAAAGTAGAGTTCAATGTGATTTCTACTTTGGCTGGTTACAATTAATTTTCATGCTGTACTGTGCACTAGCTGGACTTTGAAACTACTAACAGGATCTGCATTGGCTTCAAAGTATAATACAGCAGCTCATGTGGGAAGGACAAGGTTCCTTCCATTTTAGTATTTACTTTTTCTATTTTGGCATAGACTGCATATCAGCTGTGCGAGAGAAGTATGGCACCTACAGACTGAGGCACATCCCTTCTTTTTTAATTCTTAGATCAAAGGTGAGAAGTCTGTACCTGCAGAAGGACCAGCTACCAGAAGCTCCAGGCTTTCTGAGACACATGCAGGGGAAAATTGATGCCTTTTCCCTTTTGTCCAAATGCAGCTCATAACTGTAAGCACAAACAGCATTTGCAAAACAAAATAAACTACCCCTTGAAAATTTGACTTTCAGCTTTCCAAGGGTCACACTACTGTGGCTATTTTGTTTTGACCACTTCCTCATCACATTCAGGGAGATCTAACAGAGAACCATGGTCAGAAAAGAAGAGAAAAAGAATAATGAATTCTAAAACTGATTTATAACTGTGCCATCCATTAGCAACATCTTTGCAATTCCTAGGTGTTTAAAGATCAGGGAGCCTGTCAAGCCTGGCTATTGTGTGGGTAATCCACAAAAAAGAAAAGTGGAAAACTTCACCTTTCCCACTGAAAATTCTGCAGAGAGGGCTGCCACAACCGTGACTGAATCCTACCATCGATGCAAAGGACAGGGAGGAAATGAGATATGCAACAGCAGTGCCTGGCTTCAGCAACTGTGGAAACTTGCCATGTGTTCTGTGCGTCGCTTTTATAGGTCTGATCATGACATATGATAGACGCCAGAAAATCGTCTCTTATCATCATTCCACAGACAGCCTCTCTTTTAGTATGTGCCCTGGGCGTGATCCTGACAGTTTCACTGGCACAGATACAGAAGAAAGTATTTGCTCTTCTCTGTAACCTATTTACAGGGATTTCTTCTGAACTCCCAGAATTTCCCCTGGAGTGGGACAACCCCATGCTGTTCCCAGTTAGCGTTATGAATAACATTTTCCAATAAAAACGTGTCTGCTTTCAGCCTGAAAGATTTCTGTCACAAGTCATTTGCAAACTGCAGATCAGAATTTAGTTTGGAATTTTGAATTTTGGGCCGGCCTGCTCCTAAACTTGTGACCTTAGGAGCCCAAGGTCATCAGGTCAGCATGAGCTAGCTCTTTCCTGCTTGGCACAGGGAGCAGAAAAGCCCAGGAATCCTTGGCTGTAAAGCAGGCCACAAACCTTGGAGTTTCAGACAGCTGTTCAACAGAAATTACTTTCTTTGCATCAATGAAAATGAGGGAAATGGCTTTTTATTTTTGAGTTAATGTAGGCTCCGGGGAAGATATTTAATCTGGGAAGTATCATATGTCTTAGGCCTGGAAAAAAAAGAATTCTCAGAATTTCTGCTTCATAGGAAATTGGGAAATCTTTTAAGTTCTGGTTCAATTTTGATTAAAGTGAAATTTTGAAAAGATTTTTTTTCACACAGACTGAAAAAGCTGCTTTGCCACCAGTTCTATTTCTGCTCCAAGCTAGGGATAATTAGGCAAAAAGGTGGCCAAATAAAAAGAATAGCCCTTCTACTAATCTCACAACGGTGAAACTTGAGGAAAGTTCACAGCACCATTGATGTTATTGTAACTAGGATTTGAAAGCAGAGAGGAAATAAAGTCATTGCCTTGTCAAAGAGATGTAACACTTATATGAGCTGTATATTTGCCCTTTGGCCAGTAGGAAAGCAGTGGAAAAAAGACTGGAAAAAATAGGAGCACTTGAAAAAATATAACAGAAAAGTAAGGCAAATAGGTTGAACTACAAAATGGTTTTGGTTAAGAATTTAAATTTCTGTTTTCCCTATGCAGTCTTGAAATAGAAGGGTATATTTTGCATAATTTCTTGGGAACATATTGCAGGAATCTCCAATGAAGATCAGGGGCGAAAGGGCTTTTTCCTCTTTAGAAATTGCAGCACTGGCCCAGGGGTTCCTCTCTGGGAAGTCTTAGATAATCAGAATCTTCATCTTCTCCCTGCACAGGGAAACAGACTCATCTAGCCAAGAAATAGGACGAAGTTACCCACTTCCAGTGGACTGGCAGAACCTAAAAACATGAACCCCTTTGGGTTCATATACAGCAGTTAGCTAAAATCTATTTGCCTGCATAAAGTGGTCAATAGCATCATTGCAAGCCAAAAAAAACCCAAAGAATTTGTCTTAAGGTTTTTGATCTAAATAAAATGAACGTGATCATCAGGGGCTTCTAAAGATATGGAAATGGAACCTAATGGAAGCAATGAAGACACAATGCTATGCAAAGCTAATTAAAACAAAGTTTTCATGGGAATATGAGACCTTGAATCTTTTTTTGCATGCTCTATTTTAACAGAACAGTGGTTTTCTTTTTTCCACTTTGTGGAATAAGGACCAACAGATCGGTTGCACAAGATGTTTTCTGCTCCCATTTTTCCATTTCCTTCGGCTTGCAAAAAATTCCTCAGCAAACCAGATTTGCAGAGCTCCGAGTCGGGCTCAGCGTGGCCTGGCTGGTCAATGGGCTGCAGCAGCTGGCCCGTGGTCATGAGCCACCTCCCCTTGAAACTGGTGTCTTGAATTACTGAATAAATCCATCACTTTCTAAAGATAGAGGTGACAGAGCGACAGCCCTCAGGCTGGGCAGACAAATTGCTCTGTTATATAAGAAACTTGGCCTTCTGGGCAATGTCAAAATTTGCCTGCAAAATGTTTGGCCAAAGATCAGCACTAAACTGGAGCTGTGATATCTTCACTTTGTCTGACTTCCCCATGTCCTTCCCTAGTATGTGGCAGTCTAATCTGGTCAGAGCCACGTTCTAATTGCATTTTAGATTTTATAATTATTTACATTTTACCTTTAGTGTCCCTGTGAGAAGTAGACTGTGATACTTTTTAAAAGAGGACTGAGCAAAGAGGAAGAAGAAAGGTACCAAAACGTGTTTTAAATCAGACTCCTTGTGTGAATGTTGATCTCTCCTGGTGCAAAACAGAGATATATTTTGCTTGCCTGTCTTGCTCAGACCTGCAGCTGATGGGATGAGCAAGTGGCTGCACACTTTCCCTGGGGGAGTGATCAGACCCACCAGGCCTTGGAGCTGCAAGTACAAACAGCTGAACTTCAACCAAAGGGGGAGATTTTTATAAGGAGATCAACAGGGACCACGCTGCTGGGAGGTCTCTACTGCTTCACATTTGTACATGAGACCCTCAGAACAATAATCCATTAAGCACTTAGCCCAAAATCTTCATCAGTTTAAAAAATTGGGTTTTGCTCCGAACGCTTTGTGCATAACATTATTACAGAAGACAAATTCCAGTGGAAAATAGAAGGGTAGAATTAATGAAATGGCTAAGAAAATTATTCTTTTTTATTTCCCTTTTAAAATCTGATGGCATTTTGCAAGCAGACCCATCTTTGCTTGTAGATTTTTTTATCTCTAGTCTCAGATCTACCTGTTTTGACATATGACCAGTGAAAAACATTTTGTAAACCAAAATCTATTTTTTTTGTCTCCCAAGATGGCCAGGGGGACTTATGACATAATCTATTGTTATTTAAAGCTCACTTTTTGGAAGTATGTTGGAGTAGTGATCCTGTATCTTTATAACATAGAACAGGAAAATATTTATTAACAACAACCCTCTTATGTTTCCTTCCAGGATTGTGAAAATTATCTTCTTCCATTATGCTCTTAATAGTGAACAAAGGGCACATTTATTTTCAAACTGCAACATAAAACCACAGAGAAATCCAACTGCCTCAAGCGTAGAAGGCACAAAGCTCTTCAAAATCATAAAGTAAAATCCACCTTCAAACAAAATCCCAGTGCAATGACCTTGGTCTGACTCCAGCTTTTATTCTGAATATACTGGGAACCAGATCCTGGTCTAACAAAGAATGAACTCGCTACCTTGCAAATGGACAGCAGAAGGCTTTTCCCTCTCTGCTGTCTCACTGAAAATTTGAGAGTGTAAGCAGGGCAGCCTTTGTGAATCAGCCCTGTGCCTGACTTACAGAGGTGAATGCTGTCCTGAAGGAAGGGACAGAAAAAAAAAGAGGTGGTTCAGGCTGAGCCTTGCTAGATCTACATAGCGGTTTTAAATTTTCAGAAGCCAGAGTGCAGCTGATTAAATCTGCAGCTGTCTAGGTGAAAGCAAGTGATTGGTGGATCTCAGAAGATTTGGGACTGGATTCACCCATATGGTTTGAGTCACTCTGACAATAGAAAACAGCTGTAAAACTGTTTTCCTGGCCAGAAAAAGTTGGGTTTATGGTTGCTTTGCGTCTCCAAGCAGCTGATGAATACAGTTCTTTGTCTCAAAAAGCATCTGAAAACCCAGATGCTTATCTGCATTTCTCAGCTAAATAAATTGTGATAGTAATTTTGTGGTGATAGCCCTTTGTGAGCTTTTTCAGTAATTTTTGATATTGAGTAGTTGGTCAGAGAATATTGGAATACAAATTCTGTCTGTGCCAAGAGGAGGTATTATCCATTATGGACTCCATCTATGAAAAGGAAGGGAGGGTCTGCTCTGGGAAACTCACAGCCTAGGTATTAAACTGCAGAAGGACAATTAGCAATCAGTCTAGACAGATAGAACAAGTCAAGCGGGGAGGGAATAAAGCTAAAAATGGTAGAGTGACTGAGCACTCACACTCAGTTCATTTTCATGCCTTAGTAGGTCTGCAGGGGGTTGTTTGTTTTTTATCTGTTTCTTTGATGGACTCAAGGGAAGCACTGTGGCTTATAGATTTCATGAGACACGTATTTTGAGAAGAGACTTTCAAAAATAAGGGGTGGAGGCAGGCTAGATTAGGTTGGGAAGGAAATTTCAGATGGGAGGCTCTGTTGAAGAAGGCACCAGAGAAAGAGATGGTGAAACAGATGTGTGCAGCTGGAGCCAAATAAGTGAGGCAAAGGTGAAAGGATGGGAGCAGAGCTCGTTCAGGAGACTTTCCATACTTCTACTTCCACTCCCACTTCAAGCTTGAAATGCATGGAGAGAGAGAGTGTGGAGGTGCTCATGCAGGAAGGATTGCAGTGGCAAAAACTAACTCAAAATCCTCAACTTTCAAAAAAGACATAACTCCTGTTCTGAACTGAGAGCTTGGACTAGAAATATTCATTTCCTTGTTCTGGGGGTTAACAACATTTTCAAATTCTTTTTATAGATTCCTTTGTAAGAAGGCTGCTGTGTTTTCATGTTTGCTTGAGACCACTTGCCCACTTGTTTTCTTTGAATGCAGACTCTGGAGACCAAGACTGAAAGAGGTGCTTTATTGTTTGCTCTCTTTTTCAGTCCCTCTTTTTCTTCTCTTCACACAAATATCTTTTCTTTTTTCTCCCCTCTCCCCTATCTCTGACTGCAATATTTCCAAATGTGCACTTTCTCAGTCTTGTCTGAATGCTCTTTAGATTAAAGGTCAAAAATACAATACTTGTCATTGTGTAGATACCAAAGAAAATGATAAAAATGGAACAGTATCTGTTCTGTGGACTACATTAAAAATAACTGAAAGCAACAGCTTTAGGACTGATTTAAGAAGTCATGCAAATGTGTAAAATTTAACAGCCTTAGGACACAGTTTAACACTTTGAGACATGCTGCATGCTTTTAGAAAGTTCCTTTAAAATTTGGCAGGAGATAAATCACCTTTTCCAATTATTTTGAAATTATGCAAGCTCGGCACACTACAACTTTTGATCAGAAGTACTTATTGAAATGCATATTCTCCAAATATCACCTCTCAAGGTCACACTCACATCTAGATCATAACAGGCTTTCAGTCCACTGTGGTCTGGGGGCTCCCTGCACTTCCACTGGCAGCAGTGGGAGTTAAACAGGGAAACTCTAATTGCTTTGGGGCTAGTAAGACTTTACACCCATTTTAATAACTTTACATCATTGAAATGGCAATGCAATGACAAAAGAGGCATTTTGAAGATCAGCCTTTGAAGGGTTTTGCATTCAGGTATGGCTAGTTCTCTATTCCTCATGACCATAGGAACGTGATAAAATTTTGTCAAGTTAACTAAAGTACTCTATATTAAACAAAATTCAAAAGGTAAAATAAAATAAAATCACACAATCACAAGAAAAGCCCCTGGGATAAATATCAATTGCAGAATATTCTTCAGCCTTTCCTATTGGCACTATAAGCAGTGCTCTGCTCTTTGCCAGTATGGGATACACATCTATAGACCATGGGAGTGAAAAAAACCCACCCAGCCATTAAGTTTAAACAATTCAATAGACAATGACATGCTAACAGTGAAGGAAAAACTTTTGTGTTCTCTGAGAAATAAGCATATACCTACATATAAAGTAATGTATTCTCCACGGCTGTGAGAAAATCAGCATTCTCTGACTGATAGGGGCACTTCTAAAGGGTTATTCAGTGCTTAAGAGAGTACTTGTCACTTGCATAATTTTGATAGAATTAGCAGACAGTCTGATAGGATTACTTCTTCTCATGATAATCCATCTTCTCCATAGTACTGGGTTTTTGGTGAAAAGTGCAGCTACTGGCTTAAAAATATTTTTCTTAAGCCTCATTTTTAAAAAAACATTGTGTCATTGAGCATTATTATTATTAGATATGGACACTTGCCAAAACACCAGAGCCACACAGTCCCAAATTGGAAGAAATTTGAGACCACACAGCTTTCAATTTTCAAACCACCTCTCATTAGTTATAATTTGTTCTTATTATTTAGTTTTTATTATTGAATCTGGATTCAAGTAAGGAGAATTATAGAGAATAAAAATGCCCAGAAAAGTTTATAAAATAGAGATAACATTGGAAGTACACAGTAGAGGACAGGCAAGGAGAAAGCCAGTTAACTTCACCCTAAAGAAAGGCAAGGATAAAATGGTAGAGGATATTGGGAACAATTCTACCTGGCAGCACAAGTAACATTTGACCAAGCTGAGTACCCTGGAAGACTCCTGCCTTCCCAGGAATCTTAGAAGCAGGGGCTAAAGAAGCAGTTGGCAGTGAAAAGGAAGAAACAGCCTCCATAGTTTTCTAGGATTGGTCTGAAGCCTAATTTCTAAGACTCTGTAGAACCAGATGGTGGGAAATGCCTTCTTGACTAACCATGGAAAAAGACCACCACAGCACAAAATTAGAACCAGTTCAACTTCTTGTGTAGCACATCTTCTGCTACTGATTTACAGTCTGTACCTAAAGTAGTAAGGGGAAAGCAAGGACCCATCTTTGCCTGCTCTTTCTCGCCTGCTCTTTTGGCTCATGGGAGTTTTTGTGAGCAGGAGAACAGTAGCCTTCAGTGCCATGTGATGCACAGCTGAGGCAGGGCAGGGAAGGACAAAAGGGACCCTCATGCTGCCCAGTGATGGCTGAGGCTCTGCTCAATATTTTGGAGGAATGGGATGTAACAACAGGTACAGAAGAAGGCATCTTAGAGGACCATGGACATGTAAAATAAGGAATTAACTGGACCCCTGTGGTATCAAAGAGAAGATAACAGAGTTTTTTGGTACCCAGAAGTAAAGTTTCCATGGTTACCTTCCTATGGAACAGGGAATAAAGAATATTCTTCCTCCAGGTCTAATACCACTGCTGAGCTGGAAGGTGTAAATCAGTAAAGTTTCTTTTAGGATTTCTCCATTGCTGGCTTATTGGGCAGTCCTTGTCCAGACATCCTTTGAGGTTTAGATCCACTCTTCCCTCCCACCTCAGATCATTAAGACCTTTAAGAGAATTCTTTTAATTTGGACTGAAGAATTAATATCAACCTGGAGTCTCAGAGCTCATCTGAGTTGGAGATAGTACCCAACACTAAAGAAAATGATCTTTTAAAACCATCAACACATTTCTGAAGTATCTCCTTGGATTTACTAGAAATTGTTTCACACACACATCTGAAATTTGTGATTTAAAAGTTCTGGCCTACTTGAACATAATTTTTATCACAAAAAGCTCCACTAATTTGTAACTGATTTCTACATTATCTTCCATATGTATGCACAAAAATGAGACTTTTTCCTAGCCCTGGGGAATTACATTTTTGCAAGAAAGGATAGGAAATCTGTTTTGAAAATGTATAAGCAGTATACCAACTCCAGGGAATAGAAACAATCTCAGTTTTGGTAGTACTATTTTTTAAATTTGTAGCCACAAAAAAAGTAGAAAATGTTGCTCATTATACAGACAGGATATGTCTTAGGTATTCCTCAGTATGGTCTTTTCTGTAGAGACAGTCAAAACGTGCAAAGAGAAAACAAACATAAACTGGAAGTTGAAGACAGAGACAGTTGAGGTGTTTTGAAAATGTACTGAAAAATAAAGAGAGCAAGGACACTGAAGGATTGCAGCTTTTATTATCTTGCTTGGACTAATGCACACTTCAGTTGTATGTGGTTCATAGCATATAAATGAGATTTATTTGCAACACAGAACAAAATATAAGCAAAGCAAGATGACTCTCTCAACAGTGGAAATGTGGGGCAGGATTATCTGTACAGCATCCTCACTGCAGGGTACCTGAAGGAAGGAATCTCTACAATTAGAAATCAACTTTTGTGAACCGAAACACCAATCTTCAGGAGACCTGCTGGAGATCTGAACAGCGTTAAGATCTATACAGCACTTGGGCATTTTTACACAGGGCTCTTCTCTGGATGCTGTGGAGTGTAACACCCTGCATTCCTAGGAGATTCCGAGGGGAAATCATGCTGGCAGATGCAGGGAGATAAAGCATTCTCCGCAGAGAGTGCATCCCAGGTGCCATCATCATCGGGTGAAGCGCCCTTCAGTCCTTCTCTCGACGTGGCTTTACTCATAAGCCCCTGGACAAGATGTTGTGAAACTGAGTATAGCAGTGGGAAAAATTAGTGAAAGAAATAAAACAGGAATGGAAAAATAAAAAAAGAAAGAAAAAGAAAGAGGAAGAGGAAGAATAAACTGGCGAATATTCCCATGTAAACACAATGCAGTACAGAGAGGGAGAAAATGATTCGATGAATGGAAATGGGACAGGGCTGGTTTGGCAAGTTCATGCAAATATCACAGAAAATACAAACAATGCTCATGATTTGTATCTCTTTGTAGCTCTCTTGTGTCTGAATGCACACAGACCTCCAGCAGGCAGTTCTGTGGACTGTGCAAAGGGAAATGGGGGCCTGCAATGAGAGTGAAGCGGTTGCAGAAACGCACACCAACGCTCTAAAAGCATCAGCTATCTGGCACCATGGGCCTGTGGAAAGGAGGAGAGCTTCTGAGTGATACATCTGCAAAAGGAAGGTCACTCCTTCCTGGTAAGTTGGTGTTTCAAACTGGGAAGAAGTTACATGGTTTAAATGCAACAATACTGATTTTCTGTTTATCCATATGTGTCTCAGTCACAGAAAAGACCTGTGAGTGAGGGTCAGCATGTTCTCCCCTCTGTTTACCAGTTAAAAGAACTTCATTTATTTGAAATTCTGTTTTCAATTAATTTGGGAAAGAATGCCAAACATATGGGGGTTTTGGTAGGTTCAAGTTCTTGATGAGTTTGGTTCACAATGCAGCATTTGTGTCACCTTGTTAGAGCACAACCTTCTCCAGGGCTTGACTCTTCTTTCTGTAGCCCATGGTGTGAAAGAAGAGTCTGCAAGGTTAACTCACAGATTCTAAGACATGCTATTTTTTTCCCTCAGCTACTTTTGAAACTTCATTTTACATCTCAGTGACTTAGTTTTTAAATGCATTCTCCCTCCAATAGTTGTGTGCTATTGTAAATGTAACAAAAATCATCACTTAATAGAATCAACAGGTTATTAAACCTTTGAAGAAAAGCATTGTTTATCTTTGATCCTATAAATTTTAAAATGCTATCTTATTTGAATTTGATTTTGTTTTAGCTTAATCTGATATTGGAAAGATCTAGACAGTTATAATTAAATGTTTATTCAAGATATCTAGCTGTTGTTTATTTTACTAGCTATTAGGTTGTAGATAACTGCAACTGAACATTTCTTTTCTAGCTTACAGTACTTAGAACGTGAGTAATTATTCCAACAGACATGCATAAAATAGTAAATTAATATATGAACAGCCTTTCCTGTGGCTAAGTTTTTGTCTGGTAAATATATCCTCATGCTAAGGACTTGATGGGATACATAAGGCAGAGAACATGGTATGTGTTACTTGCTCTTGGGTGGTCTGCAGCTCGAAGACCCTTACCACTTAGTGAGGATACAATACAGTATTCTTCCATGACTATTTACATTCCCCATTTTTCACAGCATCTTCAAATACATACATTAGGCTCTTCTTCCCTCTTGGCTTTTTTGATCTTCTTGGAGACAAATTTTACTATGGTGTCAAAATATAATACAACCCACTTACTCATTAGGCACAGATCTTACTGACCAAAGCCTTATTTATTGTAGAGTGAAAGATGGCATATTCCTGAAGAATGATCATGGAAAAAAAGAAAAAAAAAAACCAAAAAACAATGAAAAGCAAGCTTTAAAATAAAAAAATCATTGGCTCTTTTATCTCACCAATGCTTTTGTACAGCTGGGGAATTATTAAGAAGATACTGTAGAAGAGAAAATCTAAGAAATCCTGCAATATTCAATGTCATTGTTTTAGGGCTTTCTAAGTAGGCAAGTTCTGCAGTGCTTTTGAAGTTCAATTATAATTCAGCAGGAAGAGGCATGGAAAAGAGTTTCAATCCTCATTGGGAATGAAAGTTATAGGAGGACTGGATGTAGAGTGAAAATAATGAGGCCTTTTTGTCACTGATCTAACCTGGGAAGATGTTGTATACAATTTTAAATGAGTACTTACTTCAACCATATCTAAAATAAAGTCCTTCCCCCATTTTCGTTTGTAAAACCAGTCTGGAATTTCATGGAGGGGAAAAAAACCGTAGATGTTCAAAACCAAAATAAAATAATCAAAGGAACTGTAACACTCCTTGCAGTGGTACCTACCTGCTTTCCCTTACAAAGAGGCTTTCCTTTAAAGGTCTCAGAGCACTGCAGCCATAAATCAAACATGATGACTTTGCATAGATTTGTCTTGATAAGACAAATGTTTTGGGTTGGGATGGTTGAAGAGCATGCTTTGACTTTTGCAGCTGTCAGATGGTATTACATCCCCTCACAGGAATGATGGAAGTCCTACTGAGGTTCATACAAATGTTTTGACCCTAACACAAACAGCAGACACTGCGTTTTTTAAAAAAGTTTATTTTGAGGTTTTAGTAATGAAGATCCTCAAAAATTTGGTTTTGCAGTTTTGCAGGAGCTTTGCTGAGCTATTTGCTTTTTTTTTTTTTTTTTTTTTTTTTACATTTCAAAACATAAATAAAGCATTTTTTCAAAAAACCTTTCAGGAACTGGAAGATTTGAGATTTTAGCAAATGTGATGATGGTATCAGGTTTTCTAAGCTTCAACCCTGATTCTGCAAATGCCATTGAATATGCTAAAATTGGAATACACAAGTACCCAATATGTGATCAGCAAACTCATGATCTTGATTATACATTTGTTTGCAGATATTTAAAAATTACTTACAGAAATGTAAAAAACCTGTTCATCTGAAATGAAAACAATATTTTCTGGCACAATTTTGCCATTTTATATAAACCAAACATTTGCCACGTCAACCATTACCCACAAACTTAGGCACTCAGAAACCTGACCAGAAACTCTTGGATAAAACAGATATAGCAGCTTTCTGCTCATTATTCCTCAGTGAGTCCATTTATTTTGGACAAGTTGAACAGATTTAATTATTCGGATTTAATTATTTTATTATGTTTACATACTTAAGACGTGGTTACTGAAAACTGGCCAATATGGATAATGGTGCATTTAATTCCATCCAGTGCTGAACTGCAAATTTTCATAGTAAAAACCAAAACTAGACCAGGTAAAAATACTTATAAATTTTGTATACATAATAAATATAAATATAAATATAAATATAAATATAAATATAAATATAAATATAATTTTTAATTTCTATAAATAAATATATATAATATAATAAATTATATAAATTGTATACATTGTATACACACAATTTCCAGACGATCCTGGGAATGGCAATACTAAAAACATCCCCTTTCTGTACATGTATCCAAAAGTAGTTAGGGTATGGTATTTTACTTCAAAGAGAGCTCCTGCATATCTAAAATTGGACAAAAGTTTGTTTCAGAGCTGGGTCAAGGCTTAGGGACAGAGTGGGCAGTAACAAATGGAGATTCAACAGAAAAGGTGGTTCCATATCAAGCAGAAAGTTATTCTGATTGCACATTGAGACTGTATTAAAAAGGTGTGCAGTGGAGCAGGTAAGGACAGAGGAGAAATTAAAGGCAGATGAAAAGAAAAGGGAAACCATCAGCACAATTTACATGGACTTGAAGGCAGCCTATGTGCAACACAAAGTGGACAAAAAGCTAATCTCCAAGGTCAGAAAGTACAGTGAAAAGGATGAGGTATTTGCACAGACATAAAAATAGGCTTAAACATCAAACACAGGGCAATTTTGAACTTCAAAAAGAGGAATGCAACTAATGGACCTCTACAAAGGAAATCATTAAGGATGAGTCTGTTCAGCTTTTATATCGGTGATCTAGAAGAGGCAATGCAACTTGGAGACAGAGCAGAGGCACAGTGAGAGACCAGAGTTACCAAGTGAAAATTGACTTAGGCTGGAAACTGTGGTTTAGAGCAGAGCTGAGACTATTAGTGACAGAAATGAAATACACGCATCCAGCAGATGTGCAATAGAAAACACTAATAAAGAGAAGGATCTCAATGAAGTAATCTAGAATAGAAATTTTGTTTATTAGATTCTAAAGTGAAATAACTGAGAAAATTACCATAAATATAAGTTAGAATAATATTTGCCAGAAGATAAATATTACTGAATATTCAAGCAAATCTTTGAATGCATGTTAGAAATATATTTATGTAAATATATCTGCACTAGTAAAGCACTCCAACTATAAAGGTAACTATCAGCCAGCCCAAAATTTAAGAGAGTTAAGCAGCTTTCATTTTCTTGTTAGCAAGATAGTTTGCATGTGGTACTGAATACATTCAAGACAGATGTAAGGGAAGAAACCAAAATGTCATATGTTTTTCTTGTACAAACACATTACTTTACAATTAGAATATATTAACTAATCAAATAGATAACCTCACAGGACTTTTTTTGCTTTTTTAGTTATTCCTCATGAATATTTTCCTGTTTTATTTTTTATGAAACAGTTATAAACCCAAAATCTTTCACAAATTTTCAAAAACTGAAAATGAAATTATTTTAGATAATTTGCAAAACCACCATATTTTGATGCTGAAATTAAAACATCTTAAGCAATTAATACAGTGTGTTTTTTTAATCTGAATTTATAAACACAAATGTTACATACATAATACACATTACATAATTCCTGCATGAGATAATATAAATTTTCTTATCCTGGAAGCTCCTAAATCATGATGAAATTTTCTGTGCTGGAAACTGCTCTTGGCTAAAATTTTTTCTTTTCAAATTCATAAGCTGAAAATTGTTTCACTCTTTGACCTGTGAGCCAAGTTCCCCAAAGCTTGATGAAAATTCAAATAGCTGAGTTATAAATATCTCTGAAACTAGGTTTATAATGGAAACACAACCAGATCCTTCACTAGAGCAGTGCTCATGGGGGCTGTTAGGGCAGTTTGCAGAGCAATGAGTGCCAAGCTATAAGTTAATGAGGAGAAGCAATTGACTAATAAAGCACCCCTAAACAAGAAGAGAACACTTAAAAATGCAGGAGCTGAAAATTCCTATTGGGCTTTCCATTGGTTGTGTCTCTGTGTGCAGCTTCTTTCTGCTTCTCTCTCATTCTGCTTCAGGAAACCATTGCCTTGGCTTCCTATATTTTCCTGTGCTGAATTCAGTAACCACACTTTCAAAAGGCTGAGGAAGGGGCGTGTGTGAAACCTAAAGATAGAAGCCAGTTGTCAAAAAACAATTTACTATTCTCATCAGTCTCAGCCTTCCCTCTTTTCTCCTTATTACATGACTGGGAATGCACCATAGGATGACAGCAAGATAAAATTAGAAATGGCTCCATTTGACTTTGGTGCTTTTTCACATCAATTTACTCCTGTGGGTTTTATCATTACTTTTAAACACAGCAGAGAGTACTGGTGTCTATGGCAGACTATCAGAGAAAAGAGTGCATAAAGACATGGTGTCATTAATATTAGGACATAGGAGCAAAGTGGACAAGGCAGACAAGTGCCATTATTCCAGTCATACAAATGAATCACTAAGTAAATGTAATGCATGCTATGGCTGTCATTATACAGTCAGCACTCACTGTGGGAGAGATAACAGAAATACTCTTCTCAGTTGAGAGATGATTGGTGACAGCTCAGAGTGATCAGGTTTTTCTTTTCCAGCCAGAAGTGATTGCACTCCATTTTGGAAAAGATATTTAAAAGATTGAGTGAAACTCACCAGTAAATAGTGATGCTGAATGTGGATATGTGCACCTTTGAACTCACCTTGATTATTTTACTCTGGGACATATGTGATGCAGGAAGTGCTAAATGCTTCCCATGTCTTGAGACGTGCATGAAGAACAAAGAAAATAACAATATTCCACTGAATAATTTCTTTTTTCCATTCTTGTTGGCTATGTGCATGCTCTTCACTGAACTGCATACATATACTTTGCAAGACTAATAAAGAGATAATTTGGACAAGATGCATGCTTCACAAAAAGATACATATAACTTTCATATGTCTGGCTTAAATTAGTGAATGGTTTCAGAATGTGAAGTAATTCATTGTGTACAATTTCAATCCCTCCCAAACACTATTATTTGAGATGTAGCAGCATAATGAACCTTCTTAGACCTCCTTTTGGGATCCTCTGTCCCGTGCTTTCTACCTGTCCCTTTTGCTTGCAGGATTGCTGCTAATTTGTTTCTCTGTCTCCATGTCACCTTCTGTGACCGTGGACTGTGATGGAGCACAGGTAAAGGTTAATTGAGGATGTCCATATTGTTCCACAGTTTTTCTCTACAACAAAAACACAAGTCTTCAGAGCTCAGGAATTGAAATCCCCTTTGACAAAACGGGATTGTGCTGGAATTTGTTTTCTCCAGTCTAAGCCAAGACATGGTTTGTTATGGCCTCCTCTCCTGTGAGCTGGGAATGAAAAGTGAAAATAGAGAAACTAAGCAAAATATATTTCTCAGTTTTGATTGATGAGATCCCACACTGCCCTGGAGGACTTTTGCAGATGGAGCTTGTCCCGTGACTGCAGCATTTCCTTGTCTCAGCACTGCTGTTTCCAGGGATGCTCACACAGCAGCAGACAGGATACCTTTCACGCCTGCTGCCAGCTGGGAGCTGGGATTGTCATGTCTCCAGTGGCAGAGATGGTGACTGATACATAAAGTGCTGTATTGGATCCAGCAGGCAGAACTCCTTGAGATAAGCAGTTTGACTGAATTCCAGCATCGTTTTTACGCTGCTGTATTTGTCTGAAGTCTGAAAGACCAAGATGCAAGAGCTTTAGATGTTATTACAGATTCTTTTGATTTTTAATCCTGCAGTTATTTGTATAATGGTGAGGAGAGAGAAGAATGATCCTTCAGCATGTGTGCTGAGCTCTTCAGACAGAGCGTGTTCATAGGCTTGCTCTACATACTTCATACACTGCATAATTGCAGTGGAGGAAAAAAAAGAAAATTGCACATTTGAACGAAATTAAATTCAGAACCTCTAATATGCCAGGTCACAGAAGGCATGTACACATTTAAATAGGACTGCTGCTTTGGAAACCAAGTAGTTCTGAAGTACATCTACATGTTGGCTCTTGACTCCATGCAGCTCCATTAGGTAACATTTTAAAAATAAAGCCACTTAATGATGAATGTTCATAAATGAAAAATGTATATTCCCCATAAAATGCTTGTCAAACAGCGGTGCCCATCTATTTTTAGCACACACACCAAAAAATTCACATTAATCCATATTGTTGTGAAAGTCCTGATCTGCCCTTGAGAGTCCTTCCTGGGATTTTAAATAATAACTCTTACGAGGCAGCCTCATTAATTTTTTTAATAGGTAGCTAAAAGGTAGAGGACCAACAAATGCAGAATATCTAGGTTTGGGGTGCTTTTATAGCAGCAAAGAATTTTTTCACCTGGAGCTGTGTGACTAACCATTAAGAGTTCTTAATTTCCTTAAGGAAATTTAAGAGTGGGATTGACAAAGATGTGCCTATTATAGAGCCAAAATTTCTACAGTGACAGACCAGGCAGAAGGATTCTCAGTAAGGGACCACTGTTATTAAATACACTGTCACAGAAAATTAGGCCAAAAGCAGATCACACTTAAAGAGACTGCACAGCAAGGCACACCCTTTTAAATTAGACTGTCCTCCTGCACTCCACAGAGTTTGTTCTGTGCTGGAGTTTAATTTAATTCAACACCACTCTTGCTGTAGTCAACCTTTTGGCTTCCACCATCTTTTCTCCCATGTTTTGCATCTTATGGAGACTATTTTTAAAGTTAATTAGCTTATCCAAAATAAAGCAGAAAAAGATGCAAATCCAAAACTATCATTTAAAAGTACTATCATGTGAAATAAACTGCAGAGTGCTAGCTAATTTTCTTCTTTAGTTGCTTCTTTTCTAAGAAAAACTAAATTAATCACACAAAAATTATTTGAATTCTTTATGTACAGAAGTCCCTTAAAATTTTTTTCCCCTCTTAAAATGAAGTAGCAAATATGGAAATGAAATATTAGATAATGAGAAAGTAGTCAACTGGAGGGTGGTGGAAACATGAATCTTAAGGCAAATTATTTCAGAAAGAACAAATCTTGACTAACAAACAAGTATCTACTGTCAGAATTTCACCTGGCCACAACCCTGTAAGCTTCTTCCTCCACAGGAACATCCTTTATGCTCATTAAATATACAGAAATTCTTCCAGACAAGAAAGTCTGATTGTTTAAGGGACATCTTAAGAAAAGCTGTGAAAACCATGGAACATGATTCGCTTAACAGGACCTGGCAAAACATTAGGAAAATATAGAGGATGGAGGATTATTATCCATTCAGCACTCCAGTAACACTTACACACCTCAGCCAACTTTGCTGACCTCTGTGCCAGGAACTGCATAGCCAACACAAACCACCTGTATTTTGTACCCAGAGATTTATTATACCAACAAAATAGGGCTAGAAAAATTTAGATGAAGATGGTAGAAAATTTAGATAGAAAAATTTAGATGAAGTCCTAACTAACTGCAGCTAAAAGGAAAGCAGTGTAACCCAAACCTCAGAAAAAGGACAATTTGTTGATTATGCCGTCATTGGAATCCTTGTTAGTTTATATATCTACCTTTCCTATGTACTCACAGAGGTTAAGAAAACCTTGCTGAAAAGTAGATTTCCTGCCACTTTCATGGCAAACATGAAAGCAGCAGACTTAGGCCAGGCCTCCCATATCTAAGCAGAAGAAAAATCTTCCAGGAAAGTTTTCAGGGTTGAGAGGAACAACAAAGAAAACTGCTCTGGAATACCATAGGGAACCTTTATTTTCAGTTTCAGAATCATCAAATTGCCTCCTATAGCCAGCTGTAACTTGATAGCATCTGACAACATTCTTAGAAAAGCTGGACAAGAATGGTCTTGTTGGAACTACTGCGAAATAAAAGCAACATTTTGAAAACTTTAGACAACAAGGAGTTACCTGTGGCTTGTCATGGAACATGTATACAGTCAGGCTCTATGCAGACCTGTCCAGCGCCTCATACCAGAAAATTTTTCAATTATAGTTTGTGTAGCAAAACACATTATTAAACTTTCAGTCAAAAGCGTGTAAATACTCCAGGATTAGGGATTAAATGATTTTGTCAAATTATTAAAATGATCTGAAATAGGTAAGAAATATTTGAATGGAAATGAACTGTAAGTAATCCACTTAAATAACCAAAATCAACTGCATTCAAATATAGGGTTGAATCACTGCGGCATCTCTCCACTCAGTGCAACTTTTGTGCCCAAGACTTACTTACTGCAATTTTTCTGTATTTTGAATACATCAAGTGCCGCTGGGCTGCTTTAGATCAACTTTTATTTTTTAACTTGAAATTATTTTTGGAAGGCTGAAAAATGTCCAGGGAATTTGGTTCACTTGCATTCCCAGGCAGGCTGTTCATATACATTTATTGATCAGTTTAAAAAACACAAAGACAACAAGAACAAAACACTTCTGTATCTTGTCAACTCCACTTGGCACTTACAAAGAAAAGTCCAGATGTGCTTGGAAATATCTGGCAAGTGACAAGCTTTTGCAGCTTATTAAGCAGCAAAAATACAAGTTTCTACAAGTGCTTAAGATTTTTTTGTTGATTTTTCTGGCAAATACCTGTTCTATTCTTCTTGTTTCAAAGCATCAAATGATTCACCCTTGGAAAAGGATAGATTGGCTAAAATATTTTCCAGTTTTGGTAAAGACACCATTTTAGATCAACATTTTTATGAGAAAGGAAACAAGATGTGAAGGTACTCCAGGTAGACAACCTGACAAATCATGCAGTCTGCCCCACCAGCTCTGTAAATTATGGAATTAAATGATGGTGACTGTATCCTAACAATGTCAGCTGAATTTTATTTACACCCACAAGATGCAAAGTTAAAATATCCCACTGGAAAAGGAGCTGAGCACTGGACTCTGAGCTGCAAGCTGCACCATGAACACTCAGTGTTAGACAGCTCCTGACAAGCCCCCTATGCAGGGAGAAGCAACAGAGACCATCAGGACAAGCAGTTAAGCAGTTTCAGAGTTTTAAAGCTCACAGGGTAAATATTCTGCTTATTCAGTGCCTGCTAACACAGAGATAATTGCCAGTAGCTGGAATGAGCTGAGGAGTTACAGTAGATAATTCAATGTGCTATACAAATATATGTGTTCTTCTATTATTCATACCATGACATTTGTTGGTTGTCTCAGGAGTACTAAGTGGGGCTCCTATGGTTCATGAATTACTTGAATTATGCATGGTTATGGGTAGGCATTCACCATGTACAAACTGGTTTTGAATCATGCATTTCCTGGGGGCAATATTTCTCATGGTAACTAGCAAACTTTTTAGGTCTTTCAGAGCCTGCTGTGCATTAGTAATTCCTACTTGTGGCAGTGATCCTGGCAAGCGTGATCTGGTAAAGGTGGGAGATAATGAATGTCTACATGCTGGTAGATGGGAATCAGCATTTGTATTTATTCATGTTCAAGAGGCTATCTCCCTCACTTGGAATTTAAATGATGACATCAAACTGCTAAACAGCGATCTGCTGTCCAATTGTCACTATAAATAGCAGGCCACAAGAGAGAGGTGGCAGTAGATCATATTTTTTATATTTGGAACTGTATGGTTATTTCTCAGTTAACAATCTTGCCTTGGGAAGGTAACTTATATTATCAGCTTTAAGCTTTTGTTTCTAGGTACCTCTTTACCATGTTTTTAGCTGTTCATTTTTCTGAACAATATTGACCATCTATCAGGAAAATGTACATGAAAACCCATTTGCTGCATAAATACATGAGAATGGCTCTACCAAAGGACATGCTTTTTCTAAAAACACTAAGAAAAACCTTTTCTGTCCCTTAGTAAGAGCCCCATTTTTGTCTCAGAATCCATCTTTATAAAAGTAAAAGCTGAAAGGAAACTCAATTGTTGCACAGTCTGTTGCTGTGCAGGGAACATTTCACATCATTTAACTACCTAATTTTAAGTTTTTAATAAGAGTGTCCATAAAATCATGACAAAGACAGACTGTTCAAGCTTTGGTGCATTAAATAGAGATCCTTTTTTTCCTGGCTTGGGCAGCAGAGTAGCCCCACCGGGAGCCTCAGCAAGGCTGGAAATGGAACAGGCTGGTCCTGGGGCTGCCAGCCTTCCACAGAGGAGCCAGCCCATTGGCAGGGTCCCCCTTGGCCCCTCTGCTAAGGCTTTGTAACCCCTGTGTTAACCCCAAATACTCATGTTCAATAGAAACAAACAGGGCCAGCAATCTACATTGTCCTGGAGAAGTACAGGTCTGTATAATTGTAAAATTTCACATGTAAAAATATACACACGGGATAGCTACTCTGTTTTTTTCTGTGCTGGATAATGCAAGCATCCTAACACTGTGAACTGATTAACCACCCATGTCCCCGATATTCAAAAGCTTTATCTAAAGCTCACTGAGTTGAAGACATTCTGTGAACTAATTACATGGCATTGCCTGCCCTCCCCACAAAACTTACTGCAAGTAAACATGCTATCAGAGAAGCTGGGGATCAGTAAAATACAGCAAATCTTCCTTCCTCTTTCCCTGTGAAGAGACAATTGCCTATTACATTTTGTTTTGTAGTTTTTTGTCCAAGTGCAGCCTAAAATTTTGAAACACTTACGTCTTCAGCTTTGGAAAACCTGCTGAATAAATCAGGCTATGTTTCCTGAAGTTCCACTTTACTTTTTCCTGTTCTCAGTTTCTCGTGTTATCACCACACCAAACGGCATCTCCTGTGTTCATGTGCCCAACTCTTGATGTGTGCAGGGAGAGGACAGGAGGGAAGAAGGCACTGTTAGGATTTTTTATCATGTTGGCTGTTAGAAAACACAAGTGCTTCAAAAATACTTGGTTAATTTTTCTCTGGCAAAATATATAAAGCACATAATAATGAAGGAATGTAGCACAACTTGTTGATAATAGGAACATAAAATTCCTCTGTTTGATAGTCACTGTGATATGAGGAAAATTGCTCTCTCTTGTAAAATAGTTCTGTAGTCTGAGTAAAAGCACATAACTATTGAGGCCACCACAGAAAAAAAAAAAAAAGCGGAAGCTCAGCTTCTGTATGTTAGATTTGTGGGTTCTAAATTTTATGACCATCATTAACTTTGGAAGCATTTTGAACAGTCTGCATTTGTATTTGCAATTCCTAGTTTGAATAATTGCACAATCTTCCCTCTACCCTTTGCAATTTTTTCATTGATTATATGTATCTGGAAAGAACACCAAGTATTTCAGAGCCAATATCTTTGTGCACTGAAGCTGTGTATCCTAGCTTTCTTCAAATTCTTAAAATTTCACTAGTTTAATGACATTACAGGAAGCTGTTTGTCCATTACAAGGCATTTCAAGCAACTAGTTTATTAAAAATTTCTTTTCATTTTTATTCCTTCTCCTAAATTTTTATTATTCTCATGTATTTAATTTGAAAAAGTATCCCTGGAACAGAAATGTTCAGCAATAAATAATACAAGTAACTGTGTATTTTACTGGAAGGTGCTTCTGCTGGTTGGTTACTAAGAAATTTTTTTATGGTTATTTTTTATTTATGACTTCAGGACTGTATCTCATTTTATCTTTTTTTCTAGTTTTTATAACTTTTTAATAATGGGGAAAGAAGTCAGTACCTTTTTATAACTTTTTAATAATGGGGAAAGAAGTCAGTACCTGCACTACTTCCAAGTGTATTGGAGGTTTTTTCAAACTCACTGTAAGCTGATGCAAACTAAATTATAAAAAAAAAAAAAAGGAAAGAAAAAATTGTAGATGTAAGACATGGATGCATTCATTGCAGGACTTCAAAAAAAAGCAAGGCCTAAGAAGAAGTGAAAATTCAACATCTCTACTCCTTAAAGGCCTTACTCAGCTGACTTTCAAGTCTACTTGCAAGTTGGAAAGACTTTGCGTAGGAAAATAAGGAAGATGTCATCCAAAAGTAAAATTTAAATGCTTCTCTATTACAGTTAACAGCAAATCACATTAATTTTACTATTCATCGTGATAATGATATTAGTCAAGCTGCTCCCTGGATACTCCTGTAGTTGTAATACATAATTCTGTGGAAGCTCCATTCCAATTTAGTAAGAATTAATATTCACTTTTTGCAAAGTGTTACAGGAAAAATATATTTGTGGACTTTATATAGGATCACATTCTTGCACTGGGGAAGAGTCAGAGCAGATAAAGTAGGAGCTGGAATAAAATTCAGGTGTAATGAGTAAATGCTGTTATGTGTAGAGTGCACTTAATAATCTCATTGTGTAAAAACTCAAGGCACTCAGAACTGTTATATTTTCAATGGCTTAATCAAGAAAATGTTGAGAGACTGGCATTGCGGTTGGGATTAATGGAATCCCTCAATGTCTTCATTAAATTTAATAAACCTGTGTAACAGGAGTAATAATAACACTTCACATATGTATAGCATTGCTGCTTTTATGAAGGATCTCCAAGCCTGTTGTGAGCATTCATGAGCTGAGCATCACTGTCCATCTCTGTGGAGCGTCTCTGCTCTTCCTGCTGCAGAAAATACTGGGAGACCCTGGGGAGAGGCTCCTGCAGGAGCACACCTGGCTCCAGACAGGTGTGTGTGTGTGTCCCTGCTGCCTGCAGCTCCACTGGCCACATGGTGGGCTTTCCTTTTTTGTTCAGAACCCTTGAGGTATTTCATTCACTCATTTCCTAAGGTCTTTGTGCTGTGAGTCAGGCCTTTTTTCTATCATTCCATTTATATTTTCAAAACTTAACAACAGCATTTGTCTACACCTCGTAAGTTTATGCTCCTCCAAGTTTCCAGTGGTACCTTTATCCTGATAATTATTTCCTATTTTTAACTGTATTATGGACACATTTATGCTGCCTAAACCCTGCTTTGCTTCACTGGTACAGTTTGCTGGACAAACCACATAATCATAATTCCCATTTTAGAAAAAGGCTTCTTATTTTTGTTTGACTTTCAGTGATGTGAACAGCTCCCTGACCTGTGGCCTGTGTCATCAGAGCAGCCAGTTAGACAGTTTTTCACAGTTTATTCAGCTGTTCTGAGACAATAACAATTGCTACTCCTGCATAAAACCATAAATCATCCACAGGTCTAGGATTTTATTTTATCTGGTGCATACTGGCCACTTAGTTTTTCAAATATACTTCAGTTTCTCAACTACTACTGTGTTACTTTCAAATTCCCTCTTCATTTGTTAGGAGTCCAGCTCACTTCTGCTTTATTTCATTTTTGTGTAAAATCTGGAAGGTGTTGAGCTGTTCCCATTTCCTCTCACTTGGGCAAAGAGAATGACTGGGCACTTCTTTTCAACAGAAGGCTTTGCATGGCCAGGGAACTGCAGATCTGGTGGGAGCTAATTAATCGCTTTCTCTCTGCACACTGTGCATGGTCCTTTGCTTGCTGCTGAAAAGTTGCTGGAAATGAATAGTAGGAAGAGGATTTAAAGAGTTTCCTTTTCTCCCTGAAGCTGTAGATTTTTGCTTTGCATTGGATGGTGAGGACTAGAGCTATGCCCAAGCCCTTGTTTAGAAGGAAGAAAGTGCAACAAAGTTTACTATTAAAGGGGATGGGTTTTCTTCTCAGCTGCTGTGGACAAAGAATTTTATGAAACCCACCTTGATGTGCAATACTCTTCCCAGCAATGTCACATCTCTCCTTACTTCCTTTGCTAATATGAACCCGTTCTGCTCTTTTCCTACCCCCAGTTTACCTTTGTGCTGACTTGATTCTTTATTCTCGCTCGATACCTTCTGTCATTCAGACTAGCACTCAAATGCGCATGCTCCTGCCCCCTAATCTCACACAAATATGTGTTTTACTATCAATTAGCTCTGCCTCCGAGCTCTACTCTTCACAATTCAGTAAACAGAGATGTACCTGACAAAGACAGGAAAGGGTGGGAAGCTGGGAGGTGCATCTCCAAGCGTTGCTCCCGGGTGAAATACGTGTCCTCACTTAATCATGCTATGCAAAGTTCTTTGAGATCATTGCTTGAAGGAGCTGTGCAAGTACAGGGCACAGTTAATTATATTGCATTTGTAATCAGGCCATAAAAGAGAAACCCTTGAACCACAGATATATTGTTCCAGGCACTGCAGTGTGTGGATGTCTTCCTTTGAATTTTGCTCCCTGCCAACCAGCAGTAATAGGTTCTCACCGTATCCAAAACTCCTGCAGTCTTTTTCAGCCTGCACTGGCCATCAGCCCATCAACCATTCCACAAACAAGAATGCATTTCTCTCTGGATTTATTTCTTCCTTCTTTTTCATCCCAATGTGCAAGCAATTAGGTATTGAATCCTTAATAAGCCAATCTAGACCAGCCCACATGACTATTTTTCTCCTAATCAATTTATTCAGCTCACATTGAGGGTTTTATCATATTTACAATATCACAGCAATTTGTGTAGGAGTAATAAAAGGTAAAAGTAATTTTAGGGAAAGAAAATCCAGTTGTGGGTTTTTGCTGGTTTTGTTGAGCTTCAGTGTGTGTGGGTTCATTTCACCATTTGGGAGGAGAAATTTTGAGTTTCAGTCAGCAGAGTTCAGTTCCAGCATGGGAGGAACAGAACTGCATAATTAAACAAGCTGCAAAAAAAATTGGAAAATGTAATCAGACTCCTGCAAGCTGTCTTTTTCCAGAAGCCTTTTCTTCTGTTTTATCACTCTTCTCTAAGCCTTGGAGATGGACTTCACCCAGCACTGTTATCACATCAAAGTTAATTTATTATCACAAGGGAAAAAAGCCACAAGTCTCAGTGGCTCAGGGCAGAGAGGCACCCGTGCAGGCTGGATATTTGTGCAAGGTAACTATTAAATATGTTCAGTACTACATCTTGAAGTCCCCACAGGGTGTGCACACTACTGTTCTCCACATTTCTTGGGCCCTGTGTCCCTTGCTGTATGTGATGGTGAATAACTTCGTAACTGGACAATCATCCAGCTCTACTTGAGATCTGACTGTAAATCAAACTAGTAACTTCCTTGGCCTGCAGAGAAAAACAATGACAATGCATTCTCTTGTAAAAAACTAGTTAATTTTTTGCTGGTTTTAGATTTATTGATATAACTCTAGTTTTAAATGCCCAGCTAAAATGTCTGGATTGAATCTCTCCCCCAGTTCCCCAAACTCCACTTTTGTCCCTGATATTTCTATTTCTGCTCCATAAGTTACATGACTCAGAGTTGAGCATGTTGTACATAATATTATCCCAAAACATGACTGTCATATTCCAATCCTGCCACAAAAATAATTTCTTTGCAGAGAAGCTGTACACGCTTCTTGTGCAGAAACAACAGGGGAGGTAGAGTCAAATAGCACACACAGTACACTTAAAGCTACCTTTTGTGTGTAAATTGCATGGTATGAAAGTGTTAATTTGAAATTGGCTCAGGAGGAAAGCATGACTTCCTAAGACTTCTGCATTAAGAAGCTTGATTTCTGCTATAGCTGCCACATGCGACCTGCAACACATGCTTTGTTTCATTCCCAAAGGGAAAATTCTCTTCTTACAGATTCAAGAGCAAAATGCTTTCCTTACAGGCACTTTTCCTCTAATTCAAACCTCCTTTCTCCAGTGGTACACACATAATTCAGGTTCCATAAAGACTGGCTGCACTAATGGCAGTGTTAACGCACACACACACCTGGAAGTTCTCAGTTCTTTTACCAATTTCAGATTTTTTTAACTCTTCATTTGATTATTGAACTTTTTGGGAAGGTAGAATGGGTCAATTCCAGCAAACAATACAGAGGTAAAGTGTTTTCCCGTGCTTGCAAGGCTTGAAATCAAATACAAATACAGTCATTATAGACTAAGTCCAATCTTGCAAATGCAAAAATATCTGAATTTGCTTCTTTCAGGGTGAAACCTACAAAACTGCATGGCCTGTCATTACAAAGTTCTTTGTTAGAACATAATGTATGTGTCCCACAGTAGTTGCACTGGACAATGGTTAATGTTGGTTCTCCTTTTAGGAATAATCCCTCAACCAGAGTTTGTCCAGAATCCTCCTGAGGTGGATGTTGCCCTTGCTCTTTTTCTGGGGGACAAGGGCAGAAGTCCCAGAGGAGCAGCCATGCCATCTCATTTTGCATTTACCAGCTCTTTGAGTTGCACCAACATTGCTTGTCAATGCTGTCACTCCTAAGACACGTTCTCCTCTTAACGAGTGCTGTAGCATCTTAGCAGATTTCTGAGCTCTATTTTTGATGATGTCAGGTTCAAAGGGAGGTCTAAGCTGCATGAAGACAGAGATGCCTATAAATAGCATCTATTTCTCTGTGGCTGCATGTACCTTCCCATATAAACGTCAAATAAATCTTATGATAAAGTTTTTTTGCAACGTTTTTTCCACACTCTTCTTCATACATCTTGAAGTCACATCTCTATCTAACACTGAGAGATTTAGAATTATAGGGAAAAAAAATCAAGAAAAGAAAAAGGGAGAGCACGAAACTAAGGAGTAGAGGTTTCTGAACTGCTGGAAACAAATTGGTCAGAACAGAAAGAGAAGCGAGCTCTCAGTAGGGTCAAAGTGAGGGGGAAAGAAAGGAGGGCTGGGGAGGACACCAATTCTGATAAGCCAAGTTGTTGGGTTTTTTTTCTGAGGAGGTGCTGTTCTTCACTTTAGACTAAGCCCATCTCATTTTTAATGACCTAATTATTCTTCCTAGCAGTTGCAGCACTCCAGCCCAGCCCTGAGTCTGTGTTGACTGGAGTTTGCTGCTCACTCCCTGGGCTTGTTTGCTGCAGCCCCAGGCTTTACATTTTGTTGTGATGTGCTGATGAGCCCTTTGACCCTCCTGCTCTCATCACAGATGCTCAGACAGCAGCTGATGTGTACGAAAGAGAGCTGAGAGATGTAGGGAGCTGCAACAGAATGTGCTGGGACACTCCCTAAGGTGCTGGGTGAATGGGGCCCTGCAGGATGCAGGTATTTACCACAGTGGGGCTGAGACACCAACAGAGGCTTCTGAAATCCATAGTTTTAACCTGAAGAGCAGAGTATACAGAAAGGAAATTACAAGTCTTAATGAATGGCTGCTTTGAGTATGGATTATACATTGGTAGCAATATGCCACTGTTTATAGCACATCATTAGCCTGCAAGAGCTGTAGTGTTTGAACTTTTTGTGTTTGTTTCAAAAGTGCCACAGTACAACATTTTAGTAACCACTGGTTGTTGCAAATCCCTTCATGAATGCATTATGGAAAACTGGGGCAGAGTTCTTCACTAGCTAGCCAAGTGCATGCCTGCTGGGGCTTTGTACTAGAAAACAGTGAATAATGTTTTTAAAGCCAAAGTACAGTAGAAACCCATTTTACACACATAAGCATGTTGCACAAGACTAATACTCATTGAAGTTCCCTGCTGCTGTGTGAAATTCATGCCAGTTTGCAATGCAGAACTTATTTTTCAGGTGTTCCTTTAAGTGGGTTCATTATATCATTTCACCTGTTAATGTCCTCAAAATAACTTACCTCTGTAAGTCTATTATTTTATTGAGTATTCGTGTAAAAAGGTCTCACTGTACTTATCTCTATGATCTGGTGCACAGAAAGTGCCTCTTAAGAGGGGCAGCACATGTTTAATTCTGGTCTGCTTTATTTATTGGGATTACTGCAGGCAGAAAATCTCCCTGTTTGACATCCTCTGGCACCCTATGTGTCTATTAGCTGAACCATCTTTAGCAACATATCACTCACGTGGGGACCACTCTAAAGGGATTGAGATCTTTGCTTTTTTAGCACAGCAAAACCAGTGACACCTGATGGGTTTGATGGGGCATCCCTGGAGCTGAGAGCCAATCCATCTACCAAGTCCTGACACTTCTATGGAAACATGATGGATAAGCTTGTGCCTCTACCTTTTGCTTCATTAAGGAGACAGGAGGTATTAATGACAGCAATTATGTATTCTCAGTTAATTTAATGCATGACAATCCAAGAGACCATAAGTAATTATATTATCTGAGGAGTTTGTTAATTTTACTCGGTACTTAAGGATGTAAGGTACCATGTAGAAAACTGATCAAATGATAAGCAATGGAATGCCCTACTGTTAAATAGCAGCTCAGTGAAAACCCGGCAAAAAAGCAGTTGACAGCTTTATTTGTTTGGGTATTTGGGAACAAGGAGGTAAAACCCATGTAGGCAGATGAAAAATAGAAAAAAACAAGGAATTTGGTGCTTTGTGGTTTTTACATTCTTGGGCCAATCTAAAATTGAGTTGAGTGAGGATGCCTTGCTAGCAACACTCACAGAGGATGTTGTTGCTCTTCCTTTTCACCACTCCGTGTGGTTTTTCTCCTGCTGTACAGCTAAGAAAAGAAAGTTAATGGCTACATATTTTAAGAGAAAAGAGCATATAAATGAGAACTCAGGCATTGTCTTGTGGAAAAGTCAAGGCAGCAAAGCAAAGGGAATTGAAAAGTAGGAGAAAGAAAGAAGAGTAAGGGAAAAGGATTCATATTTAACAAAGGAAGGGGGACCAAAACTAAGAAGTTTGGAAAAAAGTAACCCCAGAACATCCTAGCTATCAATATTTAAACAGCTCACCAAATTATTTTATCATCTCATGTGTGAATCTTACAAATAGCTACCCATTTGCATTACACATAACTATTCCCTCTCTTTATAGGAAACAATGACTGAAAACCCTGAGGACTGATGCAGGTTTCATATTTTAAGCCTATTCTTGGCACTAATAAATAAACAAGCTAAATGATTAAAGGGGTGAGTGTAAACAAGCAACTGCAGTTGGGGCTACAGGTGGAGCAGGAGCTGACCATCACTCCATTATCTTTGAAATTATAACATGGAATTTAGCTCTTTCTCCCCCCTCCCCCTCCTTTTTTTAACCACATCTCCATACCGACAGTGATAAGTAAAACGAACAGCAAGAAACCAAAAAAGAAATTTGTGCTGCCCAGCTAGAATGGGCAGTTAGGATCAGTAATGTATAGTAGAAATTATCTTCTTTGTTGAAGTGTAAGTTGGATAAACACAATTTAAGGCAAAATGCTCCCAATGAAATGTAACCAAAACCAATATAAGTTTTCCAACCACTGGAGCAGCATTCCTGTGTCAGACGCTGGAGCACCACTCCATTAACTTCAGAAAAGAAAAGGAGTCACTCCAGTTTTGAGATGGAGCAGGTATTTTAGAGAGCTTAGGAGCCTAACTCAGCTGGACTTGCTTATCCACGAGATCTCTCTGGAACCTGATCCATCCTTTTGGTATCCTAAACATTTATCTGTGTTTTTAACCAAACTGAAACCATCCCACCTTGCGGAAGTCACCATCATATTGAAATAGTACAGCAAAGAATGCTATGTTTTATTTCTTTAAAGAAAATTACTTGAATATCAAAAGTTGTATTGCCATTGGTAATCAGGTCTGGAGCTGCAAATTGCATTTCAACAACAATATATACCAAGTCAGTGAATAATACCAGAAAGCAATTCAGCATAATCAAACCTCCAGACGTCACACCTTGACCACATCTTCAAGAATCATGGGAGAAATGGTTGTCTGTCATCTAGACAAACCTTTGCTACTTTGAAATTTCTATTTCAGCTGCTGGAGGTTGCTCCTGGTAGCCAGAATTTACTATATGTGTGTTGGCTGGTCTACTGGGGGTTATTCTTTTAAAGAAGGAAATTACAAATGAAAAGATGAAATGCACGTACACTATTCTGAAATAATCTTTTAAATTTTCTGTGAACAGGTTTAGATGTGCTTGTTAATTTGGTTTTAATAAAATAATATTTTGGGGTTTTGGGGTTTTGTTCCTTAGGAAAACAACACTTTTCACATTTCCCTAATGAGTTCTGGATCAGTTAAGATCACTTTTTAAGCCAAACTTCTGAGCTTGCAAAATTCTCATTATTTTCTCAGTGCAGGTCTCATGGAGAGATGAATGTCATATTTTACAGTTAAAGATGTGGAACTTTGCTTCTGCTACTACAATAACTGCTTTAGAGTTTTGATGATTGCAGGAAGTGAGGAGAAACTGGAAAAAAACACAACAAAAAACAACCAACAAACAATTTGGGGAAGGAGAAAGAGAAGAAATTTAGAAATAGACACATTGTTTGGCTGCCAGACTAGGGCTTCATGGAAAATTTGGACTTTAAATGAAAAATCTGGATCCCTGAAGAAGGTGCAACACAGCCCCTGAGACATTTCAGTTCTGAATTAGTTGGAAAGCAGCATGAGTTCATTCAGGGCCACACAGTACAGTTCGACACTGTTTAAAATCCATGTTATGGAAGTGCAGTAAGACACTTCAGTAGAAAAGCAAAGGGAAATGCCAATAGCTTTTGCAAACCCCCACATTTCTGCTGCTGACCATAAGTAGATATGCAGGACTGTCCTTCCATTGCTACAGGCAGATTCTAGTCAGGATTGCACAGAAAACTGGTTGCTGACTAACCCATCTGACCCATCACCTAAGAGACTTGTGATATAAAATATGACCTGAGCTTTTCAAACAAATAACTGTAATTTCCATTTAATTGATTTTTGACCTTGCCCTGCAATTATTCAATGTTAATTTATCTCAGGATAGAAGAACAGCAATTGCATGTAAACTGAAGGATGCTGTAAAAAATTATGTGCATAGGAGAAAGACTTCAGTTATTACATTCGCTTACATTCGCACAGTAGACAGATGAATAATGTTGCCTTTTTCTACAATGTAATTACCAGAATCAACTAAATTCACAAGGAATACTTGGAGAAATACATAGAACTTGGTGCAGCACAAACTATAAAAATCCTCATTTGAAAGCAATTCTATTTCTCAGGGTTGAAGACTGTTTTTTATTATTTATTACAAGACCTAGTAATGTGCTTGGATTTTACAGAGCAATAAGCAGTAACAGGTCTTGGCCCCAAGCAGAATAGAACCCAAGAGAATGAAGAAAACAATAAGGCATGGGAGGCCAAATTTTGTTTTTCACCCAAAACTTCAAGAATAAGGTAGTTTAAATTCTATCCTTGATATTCAACCCCTGATTTTGGGAAGAAACTTTCTGCTGACCATTCATCATCATCAGAATTGTCTTACTGGTGTGAGTATGTCCCTATTATGCTGATTATGAAGTATATTAATTTCAACTTACACCACTGTTGTTGCTATCCAGGGCATAACAGTCTATACTGCAGTGGAAATAGGAAAGATAATTTTTTTTGCTGTTGAACCCAAACTATCATAAAATGCAGAGAAGTACCATTTTCTTAGTTAGGGTATAGAGAGATTTTAGCTTCTGCAGAATAAATAGGAGAAGAAAGAGGAGGAGATGGACAGTGACAGTTTTGTGTTTCTGTTCCTCCAAGTGCAGAAGAGTAATCAGTGCTACTTAAGAGGATTATTCACCTATGGAACAAGGTGTTAGTCACCCCTCTAGACAGGGGGCCACTCTGACTTTATGTCACATGTGATGTGTTAGGTCAGGAATACAGGAATATCTTTTTTTAAAACATTTCTTCAATGGAAGAACTTGGAAAAAATAGGAAGTTTCATTGCAAAAAGGTGAAAAAAGTGCTGAATTCAACTACATCAATCATGGTCCCAGCTTGAACAAAACATTTTAAATTAACTGATAAAGAATTCAGTGATGTCCTTGAAATCAGCTGTCGGTCACAAGCCCATAATCTCTTTGCAGTAGGATTGAATTTGGGGAATGGAAATTACAGGTGTAGCTCAGGACTGACCTTGATGCTCAGGCACTGCCAAATCCCAGTTTTAGATTTACTGCCACGACGACAGCCCTCACAGTGTGTGTGCTGGTGAGGAGCAGGGCTGTGTGCAGGGCCTTTCATTGGGCCTTCCCCTTCCAGCTCCTCTCAGGGAATTAGCTGCACAAAAGCTTCCCACACCTCACATTACCACTGCAAGTGGTGGCAGCACATAACAAGAGCTCTTCCAATTTGCTTCCTATAGGTAATGAGGAGGTCAGGGTGAATTTTACCCACAGTGGCCAATCATATAGAGTTTAACTGCAGCCTCTCTGCCTGCGTATTGGATCTGGTTCCCTGATCTTGTGCTCAGAACTTCACAGTTGAAGTGCCTTGGTTTGGGGTTGGAAAGTTCCTGACACTGTATTAAGCAGGAATTTTCCCAGTAATGACAGCGAGGGAAGGCAGGAACATCCGAAGGAGTTGAAGTGGAAACATGAGCTTGTGAGAGATGTTAATGCCACCTGCACTGGCAGCCACCTGCCAGAAAGAAGCTTTCCATAAGTGGTCCATAAACATGACAATGGTTGAACCCTTGACATGTACAGCTCCCTCTATGTCTATATCCAAGGAGATAAGTATGGGAGGTTTGTGTTCATGCTAAGGGAACTGCTTCAAGGAAATTAAATCTAAGGGTGAAGCAAACTTGGAGAATGTAGATAACATCTCATTGGAAATGCTGTTTTCTGTAGAATAAGAAATTCCAACAAAGCCAGGCATAAATACAGTTCAGGTGTTCAGAGCACAAATCCTGAAAGAGGAAGGACTGGAGAACAAAGCTGGGTTGCAGTATCTCATAACTTCTGCGACTTTCTGAAGAATCAGCTCATCTGTCTCTTCAAGTATTTAAAAAATGCATCCTGCTTACAATGATGTATAGAGTAGAAATAAAAGGTCTCTACAGAATTTTTTAGATTTTTTTTAGCACAGAGAAATATATAAGGTGCTAAATATTTCAGGGCAAGTCAGGAAGATCAATGAATGGATTTATAACAAACATCCATCTGGGAAATCATTCATCAGTGATACATGGCGATGTAATTGCCACTAAGTAGGACAGCTAGCTCAAAACCAGGACATGCAGTGGACAAAATTAAGTCACAGAATATCAGTCGTGGGTGTAGAAGAGAAATGAAGGTTGCCAAGAGATGGCAAATGGATGTGATCACAGCATTTACCTGGATAAGATATATGAGCAAAGTACAAGGCAGAGAAAAATGGCAGTGGCTCTCCTACTCCATCAGTTGCCTTGTATCAGCAGCTGCTGCCATTAATATGTTGCTATCTATGCTATCCATAATCAAAGTTTTATATTTCCAGTTGATTTGCAATATCAGACAGGACTTCTGTGTAAAAAAGAAATGTGCTCTCATTAGCACCATTGAGAATACATTGTGGCAGAGTTTTGCAAAGAGAATTGCTGCTGGGCTTCTAGTGTAGCTGCTATTGCTGTAGCATGGCAGGGAACTAATGAATTAATTCCTGTTTTGAAATATTCTCCATGGGATCATTCACAAAATACAGGCCTTGTTTGCACAAGGAAATAGGTAACAGTCATCTGCCCTGAATCTCTACGTACTTCACAAAATTACACGTACACTGTTCTCTCTGTGCTGTTTTAACTTGGTGAATAATCATACTCTGATGCTATAAGCCCATGTATGATTACTTAGAAATTTACAGAGAGACAAAAGCAGAGAAAGAAGTGGCAATTTGATGGAATGACAAATGGGCCTCAGTGGCTCAGAAAGTGTCAGTTTGTTTCCAGGTATGTCAGCTGATCAAATCACCTGTGTTATCTCTGTGGACAAAGCTTGGCTATCTTGCCCAGATATGAGGAATAAAGAAAGAAACCCAGAGTTCTCATTTGGACACTATTAATTACGTGTGTATATGCACATATCATGCATTTTATCCCATCCTCAGAACTGCAATGCATCTGTCCCAGTTGCACTGGCTGGGAAGGGAGTGCAGATCTAGGTACAGCCACTAGAAGACAAATCCTGTGGTCCCATTAACATGCTCAAGTTAACATGCTCAGGCACAGGAGACATCCACATAACTGGATTCCTTTGTTTGTTCACTTCAAAGAGACAAAAAAAAAGGAACCTGTAGTTCAGGAATGCTTGAGGAATATGAGCGTAAAAGAGAGTTTGGTGAAGCAATTCTATGAATGTGTTCTCCTGAGCCAATGCTGCTGTTCAGAGCTAGAAGAAATGACTGAGTGCAAGTGAACAGGTAGGAAACATGACTGTGAGTAGAGTCTGGAGGTAAACATGCCTGGCTGCCCATCTGAACGTGATGTGAGATGACTGAGTGACTGATTCAGTATGGTTGAGCATGAATAAAAGAGCATTCTGATTTAATATGAGTGCAAGGATAAAAGATCATGTGTGTGAATGATTATCTCACTGACTGTACAAGTAGAAGATGAGGTGAAACGATGGGAGCAAATGAAGGAAAATGGGAACATCTGAAATTCAGAAAACACTGACAAAATGAGTAGCAGATGGTCCATTGCTGATAATCAATGGAAAATCCATTTTGACAATTGACTTATTTGTAGGATGGAAGAGTAAAGCTGAGTACATGAATTTTCCAGGCTCTGCTTATTCCCAAGATCCAGCAAGTTAAATTGTGACATGCGGAGTAATTGTGAAGAGTTTTCTTACTGTTCACTTATCTTTGAGAGGACTTTCTTAAATAGATGCTCTGCTGACTTCTCTAAAATGACTTTTTAAGCACTCATGCTGGACATAGGCAGAAGGCCAGCTCTTTCAGACATCTTTGCAGAATGTCTGGTTAGTATAACAGGAACAGGAACTCCCTTTTTGAAAGGGATAGGACACTTCTTTCTGCTAGGGATCTACTAGATTTATAAGCTTATAAATTCATTAATATATTTGTTTTTCAATTTATCTAGGTAATTCTTTTTTGCTCTTTTTTGGACAGTCTCTTGTGCATGTGGGCAGAGGATATTAAATATGGTTATAAAATACCACTTCACGCATTTTCATCAACAATTTTGTACTCTGTTGCATGAGAAGAATTCCAGGACAAGGCATAGCAGTGGCAAATAAAATCCTCTAACAGAGCTGTCTACCTGAGTAAAGAGCAAAGTATGGCTCACAAGACAACTTGCCTACCCAGCAGATTTAACAGGACCAGAATGGCTGAAGCACCACAACTCTCAGCATGCACTTGGAGTGCTCTGTGTGTGAATGTAATGGCATAATTACCTTTAGACTGATCTATCCTCCCTCCAGAGGTTTTACAGCATTACAATTTCAACAAAAACATGCACTAATATATGTGCATGTGTGTGTGTGTCTGTCTTCCCACCTCACTATAAAAACCAGGGCCAGTAGGAAAATAACTGAGATATTCCTGCTCTTTGCTATTCGTAGCACTCTTAAACAGACGTTGTTGTTTGAAAATTCTTTAACCTGCAAGGTTAGAGGTGCTTTAGGATTTAGGTGCTTTTCTTCCAAATTTGAAACCTTTTAATAGTTATTTTAACCTAGTTTTGTCTTGCAGCAGCAGCTTTCAACATTGTGCAAAATATGAACTGCTTCAGGGTATTAAATGCTCTACAACCTTCTCAGGTCTGAAAGACCAAAAATCAAGTTTTCTTATTGGGCTTACATTTAAATGCCATTAGCATATTCAGAAGTCAGAGAAATATAGATATTCATATGTTTACAGGAAACCATCTACTTATTTTCCAATGCCAGCTGAAAGGGGAATGGGAGTAGGCTACAAACATAATTTGCTTTGCATTTCAGATGGTTGCTTTGCTGAAGATCTAAATGGATGGAAGAAAATCCTGCCTGACACAAGACAATGGCATGTTCTCAAAATGAAAAATAGCAAGAGCAGTAGAAGTTACGTACACAAAACCTTCTGTTCCTGTCATAAATTGATAATCATGCCATCTTGGGTGGGAAGCTTATTCTTATCTCTGAGGTATAAGCAGCGTGTTTCTACTGATGAAGTGATTATGAAATTTGAAATGATAAGCAATCATAAAGTTAAAATTATAATACTTTTTCTGATATTAGACAAGAGGAAGTTACTCTCTGAGTATCTTTGTGGACCTCTAACAAATGTTAGAAATAGCAATAAGAAAAACGGCACAGGAATACATTGACTTTATATCACTTTTTTCTCTTTGCTAACTTTCACATAATGCAGCAGCATAAACTAATAATACAAAAAGACCTAATCCTCTCATCTTCAGACTGCAGCAAAAATGGAAGTGTGTATTTCCAGGATATTTGTGCAGCACCATAAACGTTCCTGTGGTGTGGCCCCTGCCTTCTTCAGAGAAGGCATCCATAGAGAGTGATGCCTTGTCCCTTTAGCAGGCCAAGGACTAAAATCCACACATTTGTTACAGGTCTGTTTGCTCCTGCAAGCTGCAGATCTTCACTAAGCAGCATTTAGGTTGCACAAGTTTCCCCTGTATCTGGGTTTGGAAAAAGACACAACTTTTGGGGGCCATATAGCAGCATAATACATACATGTGTCTCTGTCCCTCTTCCTTTTCAAGTCAAGAGCATTTTATTTCTATTTTAATTATTGTCCCTGCTCATAAAATTACAGAAGGAGCATTTTCTCACCTCCATGCAAAGGGCATTTTCCAAAAAAATTCCAACCAGGCGTTTGTTTCTGACCAAGCCTCTGAGAAACTTGGGTATAGTCCTTTTAGGACCTTTACATACTTGGGTATAGTCCTTATAGAACCTTTACATACTTAATTTCATGAGGAGTTTGAAATGAGCTGGGCCGCAAAGCTCTGAGTTAAACTTGTATTGTGTCCATCCTAAAGGCTGAGCAACCCGCAAGTAAATCTCTCACTGGCTGCTGCAAACAGAGTTCCCTGGTCCCAATGGGAACCATGGAATTGCTCTCCAGTCCAGGAGGAACAATCACTCACCACCTCATCAGCCTCTGGAGGCATTTATCTCAGCGTCCTCAGGCCAGCCTCATTTCATCCTTTTTCTGAGCCCAGACACTGAGGAGCAGTCTCCAAAGTTTCCTTTCTAAAGCTGTATAAAGCATTCTGGTTTAACTATAGTGCTTCACCTCCCTTCTGAGAAACACATGTCTTCACCTCTACAACCCCAAAAAATTAATTTAAGGGTGCCTTAACCATCATTCACTTTAAAAACCTTGCAGAGGCCCCTAAGATCTACTCATAAAAAGAATCTAGGAAGTCACTTAGACAAGATAAAGAATATCAGTTGATTTATCCTTGTCACTAAAAGTCACGTTGTAATTATTCTGCACTATGGGGCAGGTAGAGGTGTTCCTCCTCCACTCTTACAACTTCTGTCCCTTCAATGAGCATGCTGCATTTGCAGCAATTCCAGACTAATCCCATGCTGATGGAGACACAGAGATGGATTGAAGTGGGGGCAAGGAGTGAGAGTGGTAAAGAAGAATAAAAGTGTTTGCATTCATAATTATGTCATTGGGCCCAGTTTGAAAACTTACATCAACTCCATTATCAACAAGAACTGCTTTAGGAATAGAAATACTTCATTGTCACATTTGTGGGTCAGTGAAGGAGACAGAAATACAGGAGCAATAAAATGCAAAGGGCCTTGTGATTTCATGATTAGGTTTTATATTATGATTGCAGCAAGTTGCTGTTTAATGGCCAGATTTTCCTTCCATTTAAGTCAATGGGTCTTTTCTGCTGATTTCAGTGTTATAGATTTTCAACTTGCTCTTCACTTATTTGATGATTTTATATTTTATATAATGTCTGTCAATTGGTGTTTCAGCAAGTCCTTGGTGATCCATCTATAAGACCGATAGGCTTTTACCATCTTGTCAGCTATTTTATTACCTTACTTTATTTTAAAATATCCAAGTTCACAAATAATAATTTTTTCTCTCTCTCTCTGTTGACAGTGAGAACATTCATAACAAATTCAAAATAAAACCTGTGACTGTGTAGCTCTGTTAAATCTCAGTCTGGGGAGAAAACAATTATGTCACCTTTGTCTCTTGTTCTCCTTGATGATCTTACAGGGAAAATAATTTATGGAACATTATGAGTCAAAACAAGCCCTCAAAGATGCAAAGGAGGACAGGGACTAGCAATTAGCCAGCACATTATGTGAGTGTAACTAATCACAGAGGTAGCTTTCCTTCACCAGCAACAGGACATGACCAGAATTGTTGAGACCGTGAGTCCAACACCTTAAATCCTGACATCATCTGTTCTGACTAGCAGGACCAGCACTGTGGATAGTCAGTGGCCTGCCTGATGCTGTTAGTTTAAGAGAAAGCAGATTTCTCATCCTAGCACTACAGTGGGTGCTGTCTTTTCTTTGGATGTTAGCAACAGCTGCAAAGAGGCCATGAAATCAGCTTGGGACATCCTTGTATTTGAAAACAACTTCAGAAAGTATTCCAACTTTTCAGGTTGAGTTTTGTAAAAGTAGCTAATTATAAATTATGTTGAAAGAGCATTCAGCTTCCTCTCTGATGTGACTTAATGATGCTTTGTCAAAAATGTGACTTTTTGAAGGCTTCTCATTGTCTGTGAAAATCCTGTGACAGAGATGGCACTTGCTGTTATTTTCCTGAAAAAGCATACTTGTTTGTTTGTTTATAGCTGTTTCTGGACTAAAAAGTTAGGAGGGGACATAGATTGATGGCCATGTCCAGGCTGAAACCTACCTGACCCTAGCACTGGTGAGATTTAGAAGAAAAAGTGCAGAACTGAAGAACTCAGTTTGACATATTTTTCTGCTATTTTAATTAATGATATCAAATAACGCCCTGAAATGCTTTGTTCTTTTCCATACTGGGACAATACAAGTTTTAGTTTGGGTTAATTAACACATATTAATAAGGCAATTAAAAAAAAAACTTTTAGCCAATAGTTTGTCTCTAAAAGAGGTTGCCTAGAGGAGCTGTGGGTGCCCCATCCCTGGCAGTGTTCAAGGCCAGGTTGAATGGGGCTTTGAGCAACCTGGTCTAGTGGAAGGTGTCCCTGCCCATGGATGGGAGGTTGGAAAAAGATGATTTTTAAGGTCTCTTGCAACTCAAACCATTCTGTGGTTCTCTAATTGCCCAATTCAATGGTTAAGCAAAACACAGTAGAGGTTGCAGGACTAGAACATATAAAATCACTCACTGACTAGACTAGACTTTCAGCTGACAGAAGTTGCAGCAAAGACATATGCTGCCCTAGTGACCTTCTGGGGCTTTTGCTGGAAGCTGTCATGGGACAGACTCTTCATAGATTTCCCCAGGTAAAACCAGTCTGAAATAAAACCAGTCTGAAGTGAAAACAGTAGCAGTCTGGAAAAGCTGTGGACATCACATCTAGGAGGCCTGGCATGTAGGTGAATGGGGACTTTCTCAAATTTTTTGAAGCTTAATACAATAATTTGAGCTGAACTGTGTGATTTGAGTATTAATAAATACTTTTTAGTGTCATTTTTAAAGTAGTTGTTGAAACTTTTTTCCACACCTTCTGGGTCTGGCAGAGTAGTCACTTAGATGAGATGGATGGTACCTGTAGCTGCACTTCAATTGGGGAATAATTAGTAACATTCAGCTTCAAAAAACTGAAGTCACCACTTCCAGCCCTGCCAAGAGCCAGGGGCTAGGCAGGGAATCTGGAGAAACTGCCTCCCAGGGAAAACACTGCTGGTGAGCAGGAAACTTCATCAAAGGGAAGCATCTCCCTTGGGAACATCTGCAGACTGCAGCTCTCTGGGCTTCTCGGGGTGACCTTCAACCATTTGTGTGCTGCAGGGAGATCCCACTAGTGATGCAAGACTTATTCAGTAGTTTTTCTACTTACTATAAATGTCTTCCTCAGCAAAGGGAGACAGCCCTGTGTCCATTCCCCTCACATTCCTGTAATACACTCCTGTTGGGGTTTGATGTACATCCAAGCATGACTTCTAGTGGAAGGGGTCCCTGCCCTTGGCAGGGGGTTGGAATGAGATGATCTTAATGTCCCTTCCAACCCAGCCCAACCCAACCCAACCCAACCCACTCTATGATTCTGTGACTCTCATCCTGGCCATCACATTGCCCCTAGAGTCACCTGGGCTGGGACCTGTCACTCTTCACCAGGAAAAAATCCCAAACTGCTCCGGAGGGCAGACAGCCTCTTAAATAACAGGCACTGCAGGGACAGGTGAGGTGACTTCCTCCACACTGTGTTATCACTGTGATAAAGCCTAATGCCAGCTGACACTGCTCTGCCAAGGTTAAAGTGAGTCATGGGGCTCTGTTAAGATATGGCTCCAATGTCTTTTCAATCCACAATGTTTTAAAATAAAACAAAACCACATAACTTTTCATCTACTGCCAGTGATGAGTGTTTCATCTCAAAGCTACTTTACTTGATAGACACATGTATGCTCGGTGCTTATCTCAACCACAACATCTTAGCTTAAATAGAAGAGTCATAAAAATGATTTCTGAACATAACAATACTCTGAAACTGGGAAGCATTTTGGGAAGGAAACACTCTGTTTATCTCAGGTCTATGAAATATACAGCAGACCATGCTGTAGAGGCAGTGATGAGCCAAAACTGGGTCCTGCTCTGAAGCAACTCTGCTCTGGTCAGCTGTTATGTAGCTCTGAGGCTGGAAGCAGCTTCACAATCTGTATTGGGCAAGTTTAAGTGTAAAACTAGAAGTAAATAATACATAGCATCTCTCCCTGGGGAAGTGTGCTACCTACACATAACAATACTTCCAGCTGAGAAAGCCATTCCCAGTGTGCCACTTTAATGGAAAGAAACTAGCACTTAATACAAATACTTTAGCAGCACACACCCCCCATCCTGCTTAATCTTAGCAAGGCTTCTTTATTCCTGTTTTAAATTCAGAGCTTCAGTTCCCTTGATCCAGGAGGTTAAATACTTCAAATCACATCAGGGCCCTAAGATTGTGAAGGGCCAGCTCAATGATGATGACTGCAAGTCGAAACATTAAGAATGCAAATTATGAGCCAAGTGACAACTGTTAAGCTATATTAAAAAGTATGTTGCTTCTGCTTAACAGACACACAGATAGAAATGATGCTACTGTGAAATTTGCGGGGGTAACACAGTTCAAAGTACAGAGAAAGCATTTGTTCTCTTGTCTGTTCAATTGCTGTTTTGAAAACAAGCAACAGTATCACCTCAAGAAATCTGCAGCTGAGATCTGTCACCAGGCAATGTCCTTACTAATAAATACAGGATGTTGAATAATAGCAATAAAAGCTAATAAAAGAGCCTTTTGTATTATAACAAATTCACCTTATTGGACCAGTGTAATACTTCCTGAGTTATAGGTGGCACTAGATACCACTTAAAGTCAAAAGCCTCTGGCTGATGACTGCTTGCTAATACCACATAAATTCCAAAAGCTGATAGACCCTGTCCAAATAGCTCTGTACATCCCATTGATTTCATCTTTTCCTTCTATAAGAACACAATCCTAAACTGTATAGAAATTAATTTGCTTTAAATGTGCATACAAGATTTCTTTACCAATTCAACAGCCAGCATGCTAGGCAGAGAACTTTGCACATGTCCCTTTGCTTGTTTCTCAGTGGTGCACATTCTGCTTTTAAACCTCCAGCCACAAATGTGGAAAACCAACAGTGGCCTCAAATTCAAGGAAAATGTACCAGCAAAAATATGTGCACTTCCTACTCCTGTCTCTGCAATTTATTGCTGCTGGAGGTCAGAGAGTTAAATACTATCTCTCAGGTTTGTTTTTTTTTTTTTAATAGCTGGATGATTTTATGACAGTGCTCAGATCCTACTCTGGCATGGCACAATTCACAGAGTGAATTATATTTTGGCTGTCTCATGGCATTTCACCTTTGACTCCATTAAAAACAGGATCAAACTTCATCTTCTTCTAAATAATGAGGGTAATATTGTGGCTCCACCAGTGTCCATCCTGAAGGTGAAGCATCTCTTAACCAACCTGCCTTGGTAAATCCCACATCTCTACTCCATAAATGTGCTTTTGTAGCAATGCAAAAGCTGATGAAGACTCTTGTACCAGCCAGAAACTGAAACCAGTGATGTTACTCTCATCGTATTTCTGACATTTTCATGGCCTGGGAGTATATCATTTGTTGATAGATATCATAACTGTGGGCAGTTTGCAATCAGAAACCCAACCAAATATAAATACAGTAACACTAGCTAAGTTCATGGAAAATTGATTTGTAATGCGCAGATCTGGGTACTCATCTTGCAGCAAGGAAATCAGACACAGCACCACTGAGCCAACCAGAAAGGTTTTGCTAATGCCTAGGACTTTAAAAGTTGTTTCTGAAAATCATAAGAGAATGCTTTGCACTCTGGTATCAAAATAAGTCATACACAGCTAGTCTGCATACTGCAATGCTATATATATGGCAACTTACACTCAAGCCTGCCTTCCTAATAAGATGATTGTTCTGTGAATTATTCTCAAATGCACAAACCAGCTTGTGACATCTGAAAGTTTTCTCTCTGGCTACCATCACTGCTGCTTGTAAGTGGCCTTCCAGACAGAAATGGCTCAGAGATATGGTGCAGTCCATAAGTGCATTAATTTTTGAGACACCTCCTTTGGAATTGGTCCATACAGAACTGCCATTATCCAAAAAATATCTTTACTTTCTTGGCCCTTTTTATTTTGTAGACATTTTTCCTTTGACATTTTGAACACCAGGTTCTGTGTGATAAAGCACAATATAGCTCTTTTGGACAAGCATCTGGAATTCATCTGTGTAAAGAGTGAGCATAGACTTGTAGAAGATAGTGTTTGTAAAATTATTACCCTTCTTTTTGATTTAATAAAGTTTTATAGAGCTCCAAATTCAAGTTAATACAGCTCTGAAATAACCATTTGTATTTATCACATAAAGTAACGGCTAATCACAATCTATTGCATTTGCTGCTTTTCATTTGCTGCACCTCAAAGTACTTCATGAAGGAGGTAAATATCATTATCACTAATTTATGAAAGGCACAACAGGCAGACAGAGAAGTAAGACCAACCATCTTCCAAATTTTTCATGAAGCCTTTATAAACTTCCAAACCAGATCACACAAAAATAGCAGCTAAGCCCTGACACCCAACACAGCTCAACCAGAGGATGGTGGATGACTGTATCATGCAACCATCCCAAATATCTGAAGTTGTTATTGAAGTATGATATGTGACACGGATTTGCTGTACTGCATTACCCACAGAGGAAGCCACCAGAAAGAGAGACCTCTGCTATTCTAAACAGTATTTCCCTGCTCTTATCCAGAGCAGGACACTGAGGCAGGCAGGGTATTGTGCTGTGGGAAATGCATCTGCAGCCAACTGTGCCTGCTGAATGCTCTGAGAGTGCAGAGGAACAGCTCTAGCCTACAGAGGCTGCAGTGACCCTTCTGGAATTCTACGTAGCCTGTTTGGGTAATAACAAATGTGTAATTAGGAGTTACTCTAAGGGTTCATCATCTTCCTCCTTAGTGAACTGAAGCTCCACCCAGCCCAACAGCTCAGGTGTTTATAGGAATGCACTGTTGCACAATTCCTGACTTTCAGGTGGTTGTGACTTTGACTGCATTTTACACCGCCTTAATTCAGAGAAAGGCTGATAAGATTAAGGAAAAGTCTTTGCTATCTCCAGCCAATAATTCAGCATGAAAACAATGTAATAGCTGCCTTTCTTGAAACAAAATAATATACACTGGAAAGATATCACCACTGTTTCCTGCAGCAAAAACATTATGATGAGCTTTTCTTACATTTGATATACAAAAATCCCAATTTAAATACTTCTGTTAAATTTCAGTTATTTAATACAGAATTCTTTCACATTGCTGTGCAACAATTTCAAATTCTGAGCCTGAACAATTATATTTATCACATCCTCCAGGTATACAATGTGTGATAAACTGTTTACACTGCCCCAAACAGTTTTGCCAATGTACCTTTACCCCGATCAGGAACTTACTTATTATTCCAGTCTTAGGCTTTTGTTGATGAGAAACAGTAAACTGTGCCAAATTTGTGTAGCAGTCTCTTCACCAATAAGAGCTCTGTAAGAATTAAAGCTCTGTCATTTTTCAGTTGCAGTAACTAATATAATTCCCAAAGAAAATCAAGGCTGGGTTTCCTTCCCAGGTTGGGTTTCAGCATGGTCACAGGCCAGCACCAGGGTCTGACAGGAGAAAGTTGCCAGGTTGCCTTTTGAACCTAAATTCCTTCAACATGGTTATGAATAGAAGTGCAAGCCTAGAGTGGAAAAGAAGGCCTTGAAAAGCACACATATGAAAGAGTAATTGTTGCTTTTGCTGTGAGGAACATTGGCTTGGAAAAGGCATCCTGCGTCATTGTGTCCAATCCCCTGCTGTCTTAGGCAACCACAACATATAATCCTTTTCATAAATTTATCAAGTTCCATCTTAAACCCAGTTAGGCTTCTTGCCTCCAATGAGGAGGCTGTTCCCAAGCCTCACTGTGCTGAGGGTTAGAAATATTCTTCTAATTTCCAGCTTACATTTATTCATGGCCAATTCAGACCCATTTGTTCTTGTGCCAACATTGTTCTGGAGCTTAAATAGCTTCTCTCCCTGTCTTGTGTTTACCACCCCCAATGAACTTACAGAGAGCAGGCTGTCCCTTTGGCCTCTCCCTGTCATGCCACCCTGTTTGTACATGAGCTGCAGTCCCCCCAAACAATGGATGAGCTATTGTTTTAAGAAGGTTAGCTAAAAAAATAAAAGCAGCACACTGCCTTGCTGTCTGGGGTAGGCAAAATCCATCACTGGGATGTCGGGCCATCAGCAGAGCCCTCTGGAGCTAAGAGCATCCCAGGGTAAACAGAAGCATAAAGTCATAATAGACCAGTCATAATAGGGCCAGTTTAGCACATTTGCCCAATTATCCCTCACTACTTCTGAGTCACAAAGAGCAACAACTGTTAACTGCAAAACAGACCTACTGGTCCAGAGCGACTAGGCAGGGAAAAATTAGCATCAGCAACTGGGCTAAACTCATAGTTTTAGCAATGCCAGTGTGCCTGTGGGAGGAGGAAAACGCATCCACGCTTTGAGGTGCAATGGGAGGAACTGGCCTGAGAGCCTGTGGCGTGTCCGAGCCAAAATTCCCTCACAAAGGCTCCTCTGTGTGGGTCTGCCTCAGCTTGCCTGCAGCTGTTAACTACCAGGAGGCAGGTTTGGAGATTTTCTTGACAGCCTCCAATTTCAACATTGAAAGACTAACCATATTTCTTAACATATGCCAGAGCAATTTGAAAAAGGTTCTGGCCCCCTCGTGTTTCTAGTTTGTGTGGTTTTTTTCAAGATTAGGGTAGGAAATTCCAGACTATCACGACGGAAATGGCATTTTTTCAATGAGAAAAATTCAAATGGTGGCCATGTAAAGGTTGCAGTTTAATTCAAATGTCTCTGTCCATGTGTTTTAATGTAATCTAGATATCATATCATACTGTAAATTTCTATTCTGTTATGTAGTGGCTTTGATAAGAGAGTTAGGAATGGTGGAGTCCTCTGTGCAGGCCTCATAGCTTGAGGACTGATGACCTTATAATGTAATTCTTGCCAGCATGACTATGCTTGCTGTTACATTTATAAGTGAGTAGCTCTCTTTCAGTTTCACTAAAATATCAGTCTTTTAGGCAAACCACATTTTTCAGGGGACTTTCTGCTTTCCAATATACTCTAAAGGTCAGAAAATTCATCCATATTTTATTTTTCAGAATTATCCATGAGTTAGGTACTGATTCTTACATGCTCTGGGGGAAAAGAAAGGATGAAAAAAAGAAAAGCAAAAGGAAGGCCTTAGAATCTCAAAATTCCTAAAGAAGCAGAGCCAAACTGGAAAAGAAAAAGAATGGACCAAACACAGATTCACAAAAGTGGCTCAAATTTTTTAAAATTAAGTAAGCAACCCTGAAGGATGTTCTAGCTTTAACACTTTCAAGAAAGTATTTTCTCCCCTTACAGAAAGGTTGTTCTTGATTTCATATGCAAAGATGACGGGCTTCTAGCATGTCCTTTCCTGGAAATCCCTGGCTGGCCGATCTCACATAACAACACTGGGATGAAAAGGAGAAGTGGGCCCCTGGGGATAGCTTGGATCCATACCATTGGGCCTTATTCCTGCTGAAGAGCATTAGGAGAGCCTGGGTGGGGTGCACAGTTCTGCAGCACCCTGTCAGCAGTGCCATGGAAAGCCTCCTCCACAGCAGCCATCCTCACCCACGACCAGGGCACCTAGCTCAGCCCCTGTGGGTGGATCTGGAAGAACAGAGGAAATGCCTTCCAAAGCTGGAATTATGACTTCCTCATGTTTTGGAAGAAAATTGTTCTGTGTGCCTCCTCTTTATCAAGATAACTTTGTGGCACAGGCATCATGTCTGCCACAGAGGCTAACACCAAGAGAAAAGGCCCTGCTCTTGGTGTGAGTTCATCAGGAAGGGAAGGATGGACCCAAATCCTCTCCCAGTCAGCTCCTGATATTTCACCGTTTTTGGTGGGAACAGATTTGCTGTTGCCCTTGACAGGCAATCAGACTAAACTTCTGCTCATGTATATCTCAGCAAAACAGATTTGGCAGTGGGAGCTGGTGTTGGGCTTCTCAATAAAATTAAGCAGTCTGGGGGCAATGGATGAGACTATTCCCTTGAATCATCTCACTGTGATTCTGACTTCCTTTCGCAGTGGGTTGGAAGAAGGTCAGTGGTTTGTCAGGGTGCCTTGGGCCAGGAAGAACATTAGGAGAAATAGCAGGGATTTATCCACTCTGCTGGAAATTAGTCCCTCAGTGATCAATGCTGATTTGCTGCTTCTCTGGACAGTCTTTCCTGGCTTCATGGATTAGATGCTGGTAGTGTGGGGAATAACAATAAAACCATTCGCTAGCTGCATCTGGTGCAGGGAAAGCTTTCCAAAGATTATTAGTTTAAGCATCCTAGAGAGACATAATAAAAGGGGAATCATTATTATAGTGTGTGTGTTTTAGGATATCCATTACTGCAATGTCTTGGCATCATTACATAATTTAAAATAATAAAAACAATTATCCTTCAGGATAAAGGAGACTTTGAAGATGCTGAGTTACAGGTCACTGCCTATGCATTTGTTAGGATAGAAGCACCCTGACATGTGGAGCTGAGCAAAATGAAAGCTCCAGAGGTGAATTCTGTGCAGCAATAGCAGAGTTGCAAGAGCTGGTTTCAGCCTTAACCACATCAAAAGTGGCTTACACATCTCTGAGCCTGGTGTCACCACACTGCTGCAGAGCTCACACTCAGCCTGTTTATCTGCAGCTTTGCATTATTCTGTAGTGAAGTACAGAGGAGCAGAGCTGGGTTTTATCCACAATGGATGCAACTTTCCTACATAGACACCCCAACAAGCCTGAGCCTGCAGTTGCAATTGGACACAAAGTTCAAGTAAGAATCCCAAAATTGTTACTACAACTCAAAATCTCAAATTGGAAAATTTCTTCCACAAACTATTTGAATGCTTGAGGACTCAGTATTTTGTGACCCTTGTAGAAGATCTGAGATAGCAGCAGTGAAGTACAAAAGGAAACCACCAAGATCTGTGAGGTATCCAACCGTAAATTATAATTATTTTAATCCATGGTAATTACTTCATAGATATGTAAGTGGATGACTCGGGTCTGAACCCAGGGGCCTCTTCCTCTCTTACCTCTTCCTTCTGTGCCATTGACTTACTGTATGACTTGCATAATCCTGTAGGTATTGGAAACTGTAGGAACTCAGAAGTAAGGAAATGCTCTTTCTAAGCCTTAGGTGCAGATATAGTTGTCTAACTTTGTAAATGTCAGCTTTCACTTACTTGCCTCAGAAAAGGCTTGGTAAACCCAGTCAATTCAAGTCAGTAATATGCCTAACAGGCACTGCATAAAAAGTGTTACTTACATGCAAAGTATTAGTGATTATGTATTATTTTGTCTATATTAAAACATATCAACACTGAACATATTGTCGTAGCTACTGGAGGACGTGAGAGGGCTACGCAGGCGACTTGTCTTTATAAAATAGCATGTGTTTGGCATGAAAGTTAACTGAGGGAAACATTCTGTTTCAGTAGATGTCACACAACCGCCAGTGCGTGGAGATGACCCTCTCCCACACTAACACAGCCTCGAAGGACTGGCATTATGGAAAGGATCCCAGTTTCAAAATGCTGGACCACTTTCATCTCCCTTGCAAGCTCCGCTTGAAGTCAGTGGGTGGCTGGTCCTAAAAGGAAAGCTGTGTTGGGAGCTGTGTTTTTCTTAGATAAAAGTTGCATAGAGAACTCACTCTCTCGGTGCTTTCCTCTGCTTTTCCCAAGTATCAACAGCAGCAACTATTTGTATTGGCCACACCATTATTTTAAACAGAAGGGACTGACTTGCATGCAGCCCACACACAATCAGAATCACCATGTAGCATAAAGCTGATGTCACCTCTTGCTGCTACTCACATAATGGATTTTGTTCCCAGTCTGTGCAACAGTACAATTTTTCTTTTCTTTTTTTTTTTTTTTTTGCTAGGCAAAATCGTTCCAAAAGAAAGAAATTACTGAATCAAAACAGTCTGAAGAACTACCAAAATTCAAATTGAAATGAAAAATACTAAGATGTTCACATAAATGTTCTTGTTAAAAGACTCTATCAGTTTGATTTTAACAATTCATTTTTTTTTTCAACCTGTGGAACATCCCTCTCCAAGACCTAAATGTACATAATTCCAGGCTCTTTTGCTTTTTCCCAAAAACAATCACTTTGTCACCAAGACACATATGAGAAATTTATGCCTGTCTCTGCTTGGCATCACTGCCACCTCATGGATTAATGAATTCTGTGTCCTCTAATTCCCCCACATTATGCACCTCTGTTTTGTATGAGTAGCCAAATGTATCAAGATTCATTTTAATGAATGTGAGTCATTTCCCTTATTCAGAAGGCAGGGCTGTTATGTTGTAAGCAAGCACCCCATTAGCTGTGCTAAAAATAAACAGGCATTACCTGCAGGAAAACCTATATAGTAAAGGTACACACTGCTAAGTACATAGGAAAAAAAAAGGAAAAAAAACAGAGACACAGCCAGGAATGGTGTTTGTTTGCTGCAGACAAAGGAAACAGGATGGATTGCATAGGGAATCCAACAGGTCTGAAGGAAGAGTAGGTCCTGAAGATTGCTTTACCATGAAATTTAAATTCAAAACACTCAGCTCAATGTCATCATACATTTTGTCGATGGTTTACTATGCTCAAGGTAATTTAATTGCTAGTGCTGAAGGAGAACTAAATGGATGGCTTCTTTTAACACCAGTTTTCTTCTGTGTCTTGGTTGGTCTAGAACAAGTATTTCCTGTGTGGTTTGATGGAGATTTCAAGGTTTGGAGAATCAAATATTTCAAGGTCAGCCCAATGTTGGTTAAACAGAAAGCATGCATGACTTCGCCATGTGGTATTTCTGTTCCATCATTTTCATGACTTTTAGTGTGGTTCAATGGGAAAGGCTCTGGTTGAGTCTCAGAAACCAAGCTCATAAATCAGGAAGTCAATCAACAAGTCTGGGGAACAATATGTTCTTCTATTTTAATTTCTTTGTGGGAAATGTGTAAATAGATACTGGCAATGAAGCTGGAATATAATGGGTACTTACAAATCAAGGCATGATTTATCTTCTCTACGTGCCATGTAAAAAGAGGTTACACTTTCTGATGTGTTACAATACTATTTTTAAAATAATGAAACATCTTTAGTTTTTAAGAATGAGAATTACTGTCTCCTGACCAGTTTCCAGAAGTGTGGGAAGTTAATGTGCTGAGATGAAAATTTAAAGACTCTCAGCAGAACATTTCTACATGACTGTACATTATCAGAGACCTCCCAGCATCACCTGCTGCAGCACACCACAGCCCAGCAGCCTGGCCCAGGCAGGTTTGGCATTATTTATGGCATTATTTGCTGCAGGTTCAGCCTGTCCCTGCAGCTCCCTGGCTGTGGCACCTCTGTGTGCCTTTGCCCAGCTGTTTCCCCCTGTAAAACCGAAGGATGAGCAACAGCCTTGCTGGTTGCTCAGCAGTCCCTGGACATTAATTAGTTAATGTTTCTACAGAACTGATAAAGGATGTCATAAACAAGAAAATGCAAAGCATTTAGCAAAAAAAAAAAATTTAAAAAAAAATGGAAGGAAGAGCTTTAAAATCACTTTGTGCCTGTGCCTTCGCTAACGAGGTTTTAGTAGTGTTTGAACAACTAAAGTGCTCTCTGTACAAACTGATCCCAAACAGCTAATTTAAGCCCCCTCACTGAAGTTCTTTTAAACAAACCAAACAATATGTATTATATGCTGAAAATTTATTATGGAAAGAAACAGAAGTCATTTATAAAGTTACATCATCTATTCTGGGAAAATAATGCAGAACTTGGGATTTAGGAAGCCAAACACAAACCCTACATCAAAGGGTCTACTAAATGTTTACTGCAACCAGCTGACAAATGGCAATGCATAGCTCAGAAATGTCCACAAAACAGCTCACCAACTTATTTTAAATAATTTTATTGCTTTCTTGCTATGGTTAGAAAGGGCCATATTTCTGGATGACTTACAAATGGAAGGAAAAAAATTAGCATTTGAGAAACCAAGTATTTGCAAACAGTAGTCTGTCCTGCCCTAAAGACCTGACTTTTGAGGTGCATTTGGGCAGAGAAGCCATAAAGTGGCCTTTTCAAAAGCTTCCAAATATCTAAATGAGGTACCTATGAATTTTTAAAATCTCATTTCTGCCTGTCCACATCTTGGCATGTTCAAATGTCTTTAAAAGCTGACCCCATGATGTTTTTGTAGTGTGAAAGGCACTATCTGAGGGCTCCTCCTCATCGCAAGAGGCAGCTGCAATTACTGCACACAGTCATGCTGCTCAGATGAGGCCAACAAGAGCAAGCCAAGAAGACCAAGCAGAGAGCTACACAGAGTGAGTTCTGCTATTTCAGGCTGCTCCTGCCTTCATCACAAGAAAAGAATTAGCTAGAGCCTTACCTCCCACTTTCAACCTCTTCTCTGAAGCTGCAAACCAGCTTAACCTTAAACATGCCCTAAAGAGAGCAGGAACGGGGATCTGGAGAGCAGTGACAGGGTAGCATCTCAGATTATTGAGTTAGGAAGGTTCAAGGGGCAAATATTAATCAGAGACACCTTCAGGCATGTTTTAGTGTTTGAGTTCCAATCTAAAACATGGAGCCCATCCTTCTACTTCCATAAATATATAGGATATTTCTAAAAACACAATTCCTAATGAAGCCAAATGAAGAATAGGCCCTTAATGTAGTCTTTACAGATGTAAAGACCAAATATTGGATTTTTGAACATGAAAGATGTCTTCTCCTTTAGAAAAATATGGAGGCCAAATGAGTTGATATTTTTTTAATATCACCCAGTCCTAAAGCTCAGCAGATGCATTTTTATCTGAAAAGAAAGTTGCAGAACAACAAACATAAGAGTGGTTTAAAAGCTGACCACTTGTACCTGTAAATAGAAAACAGCAAACATTTTGGAGTGGGTTCTTTTGCTTTCACTCATTGGTGAAAGAAATATTCTCTAGAGAACAAAATGGCTGTCAGCTTCCCTTAGGAATGAAGTATCATTTCAAACTCAAAAGGAAGGTACAGGAAGAAAAAATGTAAGAAAATATAAACAAATTCAATACCATAGATGTCACATTACAGAAAAATCTGGCTGTCTCTGGACCTTGGCTGATGAAAATGAAAATAATGAAAATATGATGAAATAATGGAAATAATAATGAAAACCAAGCATCTTTAATGAATTTATTTTTTTTTAACTTGTGAATTTTCCAAGTATTTTTCTTGAATATACCTACTATGTGAAATGTTATTAGGTTTGGGAGAAAATTTATATACAAGTATATACCTTTGTACATGAAGAGTTTTATAGATTTTTTTTGTGCTTTACAAAAACACAGAGAACCCAGCAGAGTGTGACTGTTAATATCATCTAAATAAGTGGTTGTCCTGGAAAAAATGATCTATTTTCTGTCTCTATTGCAATGACTTAAAACTAAAATCCCAGGAAAAATTAGAGCACCTGAATTAAAGGTTGAACTTTCCAACCTATATTTGCATACACTGGGAGCACACTCCTTCCATTTAATTGATTTGCTGGGATATTCCTGTATTACAAACACAGCATCAGATGCAAAACCAGATGATGTCGATTGTGCTAAAAAGCATCTGAATTATCATCATCACAGCACTTGGTCAGCTACTCAGTCACACTTTCCAGAGCCATAAAGGCTGGCCTCAGACTTGCAAAAACAGGCAGCTGCACAAGGTGTCTCCTTGCACTGAAATTGCTTTCTGGCTGCTTTGTCAACAACGTGGCTTCCCCTAGGCAAGTCTTGCTTGTCCTTGAAAGAGTTGCAGGACTCGTTCTGCACCATAAATATGATCAACGGATAGTGGGACAGATTTACTGCACCTCAGCCCTGCTCTCATCTCTTCCTACAATATCATCAATAGCCTCCGTTGCAAAAATTCCCCAGCGCAGCAGCGTGAGGCTGGGAGTGCTTCCATTTGCTCTCCTGAAACTGACTTGGTGGTCCTGGCTCTTCCTTGAGGATGGAAACTGAGGAAGTGAGGGCTGTGGGGGTCCCCAGACCAGCAAATCAGGAAGGATCCCCCGAGCATCCCCAGCTGCCACTGTGACTGTGTCAAGGCCTTGGGACAACACAGTGACATTGCAGAGGTCTCAGCTTTATGAGAGGAAGAACCATTCCATGTAGAAATCAAAGGACAGTTGTGCAATTACGTGACGCTGGTGGGAGATTCAGAAGGTTGAAAAAAATTCACAGAATTCTGATTGCCTTGTGCTTCCTGGATTAACTTAGCTACTGTAGTTTTCTGCTCTAAACCTCCTCTTTGCCAGGGCACTCCTTGCTCCTTATTTGCAGTAGGAGCTGTTGTGCTGTCTGGAATCAATTAGCATAAAAGTGCTATTTTTATTGATGTAGTTTACTTGTTGCAGCTTCTGCTGTGATTGAAGGCTTTCAAAGGTCAGCCTGAGCATATCAACAGGAGGGTGCATCAGGCAATGCAGAAATGCACTGACAAGCCCTTCAACAACTCCTCTTTCAGCTGGGCAGGCAGTGAAAGAGATCCAGTATTAAACAGCTCGGAATAGAATATGATCAGGATGATGAAGCCTGTAATAGATGAAGCCTGTAATATCCAACCAAACTCCAGCTGCCTAAACAGAAATCAAACCTCAACGATTCCCTCATCATGAAAGACATTCAAAGCCAGATTTGAATGTGTTGGATTAAATTACAAACCTTTAGAGATGAACCCTTTTTCTACCTTTTTGAAATTTCTTGGACTTTGCCAGAGCGTCTTTGGATTCTACATGAAATTAATTTTATTGGCTACTTACTAACAAAATCAAACAAGTTTTAGTGGCTTTTATCATAGATTTGTTTCCTCATATCCATGGATCCCTAACCCTTTTGCAAGTTTTCCCTGATGAGGAGGACAACTGACCAGTTTGGTCAGAAACCAAAACCATGACCCCCAGTGCTGAAATACATTCCTTTTGAATGGTCTGTGACATCAGCTCCACTGCAAGTCAACTAAGCAATATCCAAAGGTACTTGCTAAGGTCTCCTTAATACAAGAAGTCCACCTGTCTCATACGTAGTACAAAAAATTCATCCTAATGTCTGTACTGAAGTGAGGCAGGAGTACCTAAAGGAAATCAAGCAAACAAAATAATGGTTCTTTTCTTTTAAGAAAACACAATGAAGTATGTATAGACTTAAACTGCACATCTGGATTATTCATTAATGGCCTGATTTGATGATCTCAAAGGTAATTTCTCACCTCTTCGATTCTGTGATGTTTCTGCAGTAAATCAAAACACTGGTAGAAATTTTCCTAGAAAAATATCCAAGACTAATGAAGTCTAGCAGGATGAGTTGTAACCACGGCTCTGTGTTTGGCAGCCCCGTGTTTGAGTTCACCTGGTCAGTAGATGGGACAGGAGCAGTTCTGAAAAGGGATACCCAGAAACACAAACATGCAAAACCCTGACAAACCTAAAACAATCTAAATTCTTCAGCAGACTATGTTGTATCTGTCCTGAAGTGCACTGTAAATTTGTTTCAGTTTGTTATTATCTTATATTTGTAATGCCATTTACTATGCAGGACAATTCTAATAGACTGGTAATACATAGAAAGTCTTCCAGAAAAACTCTGAAGGCCAATATTTAACTGTCAGCTGTTGTTCCTATTTTTCAGTGCTTTGACCTTGTTGGAAGTGAAGCCTCTTTAATTTATTTCAGATTACATCCTGAAAACAATGATCAAGTCTCAAAAAGTGCCAAGCTCCTGACTGGCCACCTTTTACTGTTTTCAAGTCTGACTTTAACTGACACATGTATAAAACCAGTTCAGTATGGAAGCACAATTTTTTCATATGCTTTTGTTTACTTTATATAAAATTTTGTGGATTTATTTAACCATCATTTCAGGATTTTGGCTGTGATCCCAATTTTTTGGTATTATTAGCAATAAATTGACCAATCTAATAATAAAAAATTTCCTTGCTACATCCTATATCTTAGTAGAAATAATATCAATTATTACAAAAATCATAGCAACACAATTTTCAGATAAATGTCTAATTTTTGAATTATTATTTTGTTAAACCCTGCTCTTCTGATTGTCCATTAGTTGACAACTAATGGCCTTGTAGCCGTAGCTGTACATTTGATCTCACCAGTAATAATGATTTTATTGACAATATCTGCATCACAAAATCAATTTCGTTTTCTTAGGTGAAGAGTTCATTTAAGTAAAGTCAGCATTTAATAATGGGGAAGCATGAACACATTATGTAGAAGATTTTTTTTCATAATGACTTTGAACAGCACATCACCATCTGTACAATTCCATGTGGTTAAAAAACCCCAAACAACCAGCACTGCATTAAAGGGTCATATTTGTGATTGCCTCAATACATCATTTGAAAATTTCTATATATCAACAGAAATTAGCATTGAGAACAAGCACAGATATAAATCACCAAAGAAAACATCTCTGTGAACATAACAGAGTGATGAGGGGCCAGCATATCATGGTTGTCTAATTGTTTAATTTATGTGGACATCGGTGTTCAGAGAAAAAGTTGGTTTTGCGCTGGAAACATCCAATTACATGAAAGTGTCTGAATGTATATTCTGGAAGCAGCTGTCAAATCAAACCATGTCAGTAAGAGGGTTTTAAATTTATTCCAGCATCCAAAAGAAAGAGCAGCCCAGCCAAAGTAAGGAAAAGAGAGGAGAGAGCCCAAATGAACCACACCCTGCAAGACTTTGATTGCAAGCCAAATACCATTGCAGATTATTGCAACTGGCTTCAGCTGCAGTTCTCCATAAAGCAGCCAGCAATGCCCGTCTGGGATAAGCCACTGATTTCCCAACCCATTCCAACAGATTTCCCCTCCCAGTGCTCCCTGGGCTCACCGTGCTCCATCCACCTCACCAGCCTCTGACTGCAGACAGAGCTTCATCTGAAGACTCTCACATGGTCAAAGGTGCTGCTGGAAGTGAGGAGCTACGTGTCCCTCTGGGGAAAACCTACAAGGAAAAAAGGTGATTTACTTTCATATATTTTATGCTTTCAAGGCAAAAAGCGGAATCTGATTAAAAATAAATTACTTGTATCTGATGCTTATCTTTAAATCAATTGCAATGGCATGGTGATTCCACTGGCATCCATAAAATCTGGTACTCACTGGAGATGTCACTGGAAGAAAATGCTATTCCAGATCATGCAGAGCATTTCCAGGTTGGGACCTGGACACTACAGCCAATATCCCTGATAAGCAATGAGAAACGTGGCTAGAGAAATGATAGCCTAGAAATCTGAAATCCTGCAATATAATTAGCTAGACCATTCTGAGCTGCTTTAGAGAGGACTGCCTAAACTTGTTCTGGCTCTGGCTTATGTCCTATTGATCAGTCCTGACAATTGGTGGACCCTTTAGCTCAGCCTCAGGTGCAGATACCACCATGCCTTGAAGTCCTTCAGAACAGAAAGTCTGTCCATGTCTCCAGGTGTGCAAGTGCAGCTTCTGCATTCCTCCAAGGGCAATTCCCGGGGGTTTGCAGCTGGCAAGCAGTACTCTAGCTCTCCTTTTATTTTTATTAACAGAGCTGCTACATGCAAGTACCCTCCCCTACGTGCTGTGAGTTCAGAAGCTGTAGTCTGGCATCCATGGGCAGCACTGCCAAGCACCTCATTCCTGCCTCTCCATGGAAAAAGGAATCCCAGAAGCAGTGCAGGTGAGGTAAGAGCATGTAGGCACAGGATATGGCCACATTATTGTCATACCTCCTGAAATCTTGTGATCCGAGGCAAGGCCCCTGGACTTCCTTATCTGCCTTTAGACCAGACTGTAACATGAGAGCAAAACAAAACTCTGTTTAACCATGTGATGTCATCTAAATGTTGATTTTCCAGTTCTAGGAATACCCATCAAGGGAAAAAAAACCAGCACTAAATAAAGCAAGCAAGCATGAGGCAGAGGATTATTATGCGAAGACCTAAGTAATACACGGGGAGATATTGCATAGTGGCAGAATAAGGTTGGACAGTGGCTACCTGTGAGTAAGACCACATAGAAGAAATAACTTTTTCATTCAGGAATTCTGGCAGTGTAGTTTGTTACTTGCATGTTCTGCCATGAGTGGAATACACACATAATTATTTTTAGTAGCACTTGGCTTAATAATAGTGGTATGCAGGGATTTGGTGCATAACATTTTACAATAAGTTGCCATATAATTTGAAAGTAATGTGATGCCTTCTGCTTCTTGTGCAATGAGCCTGTTCAGGCTTTGAGAACAGTTGGGAAAATTGTTTCTGCACACAATATTTTGCTATCTGTCTCCTACAGCTTCTGAAATCAACATGCAGTTTTGCATGCAACATCATCTTAGTTGCAGGGCTGACCATAGTAAAAGATATCTTATTTTTGTTATAATCTTTCAAATGCTCCCGACCTCAGTGGACAACAACAACAGAGCCTTTGTAGAGAGTTTTAGGCATGGGCCCCAGAAGTGCAATTAACTCAGAAAGACTGCAAAGAAAGAGAGGAAGATGAAGGCATGCCCACGAAATAAGACATGGGTTTGAATCCTACATCGCAAAGGAAAAGTGAGTCCGGATTCCATCAGGTCACAGCACGAGTCTACTGGAAGCATTTTTGTTCACCCTAAAATCTCCAGTGAGATTCCCTTTAAATATTGGATGATCCTTGCCAGCTCCCTCCAAATTTCACATTATTTCACATACAAGTGATTAAGGGGAACCTAAGGTACTTTATTGCCTCAAAGACTAGGATGATTCCATTTAAAGTAAGTGGAAAGTCTTCCCATGCCTTTGTTCACATCCAGTCTGATCCCAGGGGAGCTCTCTCTCCTTCTGCTGTTGCATCTAGTGACTTTTGCTTCTTACTGCTTGTGCCTTGTACAGGGGAGAATAAGTGAACATTTCCCATTCCTTTATCAGTTGCAAAATGAAAGGCAAAAGCAGAACCTGTGAAATGCACTCTAAGAGAACATACGGAAAATGTGACCACTGAAATTGCATTTAATGCCCTATGTTATAGTGTCACATGTTTGCACTACAAGCAGCAAAGGAAGGGATGCCTGAATTATTTCAGGAAGAAATCTTCCCATAAGTCATTGCCAGAAAAATGGGAGGCAGTTTGAATTCAGTTCCTATTATTTAAACTTAGCCCTTTAAGATCAGTAAGTAAAGAGCAGAAGCTGATCTGCTGCACTGAGATGTGCTACACTGCTTAAATATCATTTGCCCCACAGCATTTATGTCTAAACTGCTTGATTTGTGCTCCAGCCCAAGTTACCTGGGTCCCAGTCCTTGTCCAGCCAACCTGGCTGTTATTTCAGTTTCTCCACATCTCCTGTGGATTTCCCTGCCCCAACAAACAAAGAACTGAGGAACTGAGGAGTGCTGTGTATATCCAAACCTGATCCTGCAAAACCAGGGTGGCATGGGGATACAAAACTTGATCTGTGATCTCGGAAGTACTTCCAGGTGCTGCATACTAAACATGCCCAAAGAGTGCTCTGGCAGAAAGCCTAGATCTCGTGGTATGGAAGAACTGTAATAAGCTGTTGACGATGCATATATGGAGATTGCATATACAAAATTTTCTAAAACTTCTTTAACTCAGCTTCTTCCAGAGCATTGGACACCCCATATGTTTTTTCTTAATTGTTCCCTCAAAACAAATCATTGTTAAATCCATACATATTTTGCATGCATCTTCATAGGGGAGGAGTAGAACAAGCCCATACACAGCATTTTCAGGTTGAAAGCATCTAACAAGCATCAACTAATTATGCTGTTTAGAGTAAAAAGAAGAGGGACTCATCTGCATAGTTATAGACAAGCTAGTTACCCTTGTCTCCCTCTCAGCCAAATGGTGTCAAGGCAATAGAGACAAGAGTCTGGGACAGTGTTCATCTCATCCTAAAGCAGCTACCCAAAGTAAATCAGATGTGTGTGACCTAAAAATGACCTTTTTCTCTCTACTGAGTCTAAGGTAAGTCTCCTCTGGCTGCCTTAACTGTGGGACTATTGAGATATCCAAGCCTACTGGGAATAACTTCATGTCCTATATCAATTATATTCAGCTCAATCATATGCAGCTAAGAAAGCAACCATTGCAATAATTTAAATTGCCAAAAGAAGGAATAAGAAATTTCACATGTACAGTGGAATACATGTAAGTAAGTATTTGTAAAAAATATGCTTCTGCTAAATTCAGCAAATGGATTGGGTATCTGTTGTTCTTACTGTGATTTTTACTTTCTAAAAGACTTGTTTACTCAACTCTACAGGGATTTTGTTTCATGTCTCAAATGATAACTAGTTTCTTCAGTTCAAAATGCTGATAACATTAGCTATTTTTACTGCCCATGAAAGGCAATTTTCTTGACAGCAATCTGGTGGTCAAAACTGATCATCCCTATATACTTTCAAATTATATCATCATCATTAGCATTTTTCTGTGCCATTTAAATATCCTGCCTATCTGCTTCTTCTGCAAGAAATCGTGTTCATTTGTTAGGGAAAAAAAAAAAAAAAAAGCCGTACAAAGAGAAGAAGCAGCTGACATGTAAGTTAGTCATACTTCCTTGTGGCTTGCCTCCTGAAGACATACATGGCCAATCTGCTCATAAAATCCACAGGCACACTGTTAACAGCAAGGGACACAAAGGCTGTTAAACTCTTGGCCAAACTTCTCAAAGTTTTCAGGTAGCAAATACAATAAGCTAAATATTAATGGTTCAGCCACAATGAAGAAGCAGTGGCCAAGAAGAGAAAGGCAGTGCCACACAACAGTTTGGCAGCAGATGATCCAAGGAAGGCTCTTTGAGCAAGGGCTGCAGCCAATGCCACAGTGAGCAGCACCACTAGCCATATGGAGGTCTAACATTTGCAAGGATGGTTCCAAGTACGATCCCACCCCCTCATCTCCTGGCTCCTAAGGGAAAAGGGCAGCAAAGTATCTCCATTTCAAATCTTACCCAGTTTTGAAGAATATATAATTTTTTTTCAGTCTTTGTGTACAAAGTACAGCATTCCCACAGCGAGCCCTCTGCTCCCCAGGAGCAGGGAAGAAAGAGTGACTATGACTCAGGATGGTGACGCGGCCTTGGCACTGATGGAGGCTCCACAGCGAAGCTCAGAGGTGATCCATGGCCCTTTCATACAATTTAGGGCAACCACCAGACTTCTTAAACTACAAGGAGAAGGAGTCATATGAAGTAGCAATGAGCTACTTTGTTAGCAAGAACAAGGAACTCTCTATACTGAAAGCTTGGAGAGCCCTAAGTCTTCCAGTTCCAGGATATCACAAAATCCCTCCACGAGGAGACAATTAGCTTAGCTCAGTATGTTGTTATTGTTTACACACAGCCATAGATAGACAGATACATAAACAGTGCAGCAAACATTTTCTCTCACACAATGTATTTGTCCTTACATGGCAGCTTATTTCCATGCTTTTTTCTAATAGGGTTGCAAATGAGGGGGGGGGGGGGAATAAATAGCATGATCTTCAAGGAGAAACAAGTTTGGCAGCAAGAGGAAAAGGAGATGAGTAATACTTCTGTTTCTGCTTTTCAGAAGGGTTTATTTGAAAGCTCTGTTGTGCCCCAAGTGTTGACTCACCCATGATACTTTTCAGCATCTACATTTACCCTGAAGCAGAGCAAGCTTCTAAATGGAGGAGTAAAGCAGGGTTGAACTGGGGAGCAGTGAAGGGTTCATATAGTTTGTACATGGGAGTGCAGTTTGAGGAGCTATAGAGAAAATCTGATCATTTTACAAGTTAAGTGAAAAAAGGAAAAGAGAAAATTTGCTTTCAACTCTCTGCCTGGCTAACTGAATTTAAAATATTAAAACCAAAAAGGGTGTACTCTTTCCTGTACATGATTGCTGCTAAGAAGGTGCCTGAGAGACAGATTGTCCTAGGCGGAATTAGCCTTCTAAGCTCAGCTTCTTGGTTTGTATAACTCATCAGGGTTAATAAGTTTAAAGATCAGCAAAACACTTTTTGTAGCCAAGGTCATCAGACGTAGCTCTGAATGCAGCAAAAGTGGAGGGGGACTTGCCATCCTGGCAAAGCATCCTTTTCAAAGCAGAGCTGCACCTTTCTGAGTCTCCTGTTTCCTACTCACATGGAAAGATTTCTGCCTTCTCCCACTCCTGTTCTGCATAGTTAAACTGGGTCCTCTCTGGGGACTGAAAGTAAAATCCCACCTTCCACTGGGACAAAGTGCTTAGAAGAGTTCAGAAAACAGACAACCAATCTTAGGAACTGCTCTGAAAATTTACTTTCAATTATTTTAGTATACCATGCATAACTTTTTCTTTATTTGTGCTCAGTAATAGTTTGTTGCTTGCTGCAATTAATATTGTTTGTATTTAATTCACTAAAATGGGTTGAATGTTTATGTTTCCAAGTGTTTCAAGTAAAATAGAAACTGACAACTGAGATAAAAAGTCATTCTCAACAAGAAAAACTCAGAGCCTTATCTTGTGACTACAAGAGCCTATGAGTAATTTAACAGAGTATTTGGAAATATTTTGAAACATCTGAGTTTTCTTGAACAAAACCATGACACTGGAAATATATTTAAATAATATAAAATCAGAAATATGAAACTTATGTACCTGTTTTACTTGTCTTATTAAGGTTAGAAACCATTATGGTTTCAGTGATCAATAACAAAGCACAAATAATGAATAATCAAAGCAACCCTATCATGACTAGCAAGTGATCAGTGACCAAGGAAAAAATTACAATATCTGCAGAAAACAAAAATAGTTCTGATAACAAATTGTCAGCCAAAAAGGGAGTCAAAATAGTAAAGTATGAAATGAAAAATGAATATCTAAATGAGATCAAATGTCAAACAGCATACAGGAAAATGAAAGAATGTAAGAACAAGAGCTCCAAGGCTTCCAGGATCATGTATGTAATAGCTAAAACTATGGCATGACTACTGGATCTTACAACAGTTCAAATGATCTAGACTGAGTTAATAAAGTTCTAGACTGAGCACAAATATTAATTTGTTACCCAAATTATCTGAAAGAAAGCATCTAACCTCCTAGACAAAAATATTACCACATTTTATAATTCATTCCGACAACAGAATTATATTTAATTCACAAAATGCAGAAGTAAATATGGTGAGATACACATATATAGATCTATAGAAAGGCACTCTGAAAAGAAAATATATTCATGCAGCACAACTAACCACTGGCAATAAAAGTCTCCCAGGAGGCGTCTGTAAATCTCTTCTTTACTGGAAGTCTAAAATAAGAGGAGAGAGAGGAGAAGTGGGTTACCTTTTCTTCACACCCTTTCCTGTGGCCACACGGGCTCAGGGATGAGCAGGCCACGAGGTGAGACATCCACTCAGGGTTCAACTCTGAATGGCTGCACATGGCACTGTGCAAAACATCTGCTCTGCATCTCAGAATGGCAAAGTCCTCCACATCAAATATCTTCAGGCTGTTTCTAGGGAAGTACCCAAAATCACGTGGGGTTGATTTTTGAGTATGCAACCACACTGTAGATCATAATGTCTCTGAATTCACAACACAGCATTGTTAACCTACATGAGATCAGCTGTGCTTTTTGGGAGTAGCTAACACTGCTGCAATCTGGTTTGTATTTAGAGGTGAAATTAGTGTTAGGGAAAATTCATGTTTTCTTCCAGTTTCATTTCCCATGACCACACTGGTCCTCCTGTGAAGATATTGGTGAAGAGAAGACAGTCAGATTGATACCCAGGCAAAGGAGTCCAGACAGACTGTTGAAGACAGATCAAATAATAAAATTATATCTATTTAAATCAGCCTCTCCCCACCAAATTAAACAGCACACCTCAGGTTTGACAGGAAGAATGAATGTCCCTCATGCACATGAGATAATACCATGTATTACAGTACCCTCTAGTGACTCCTACCACAGCTGGGTTTCAGCCAGCATTCAGCACCTCCATGGATGGATTCCACCATGGCAAAGGTGCAAGCCCCGGATGCTCCAAGGTTGCCCTTGAATTTAGGGAAATCAGTCTCCAGCTCTCTTTCTTAGGAAGAGCAACACTGAGTGTTGAGTGTTCATTCATTTCTTGTTTGGCCCAGGGTTTGACTTTCTTAATTCCAAATACCCAGCTTTTAAAACGTATGTGAGCTAGCAGCTAGACACTCACTATTCTTTGATCTCACAGTATGAGCTTCCTACACAGCAGGAAGCTGATATTTTTTCATGTCAAAATCCAGTCATATCTCAGAAGGAAACAAAAATAAGCTTTTTCTTCTCTGCCCCAGTTTTCATCACAAAACCTTTGGCCCCTGTTTCTTTTATAACATCTTTCCTCCCTGTCTGACACATGAACTGTGGGAAATCTTTCCCAAGTGCGATTAAGCCCTTCCCATCAACCCATTCCAAAAACTACTTTGGATTCAGTGTCCCTCTATTCAAACACTCCCTTCCCCTCCTGTGGGCTTTAGCTCAGGAACTGGCAAAAAAATATTAATGTCACCTGAATGGCCTGGCCTTGAAAGGTCAGCTTCAAAGGTATTGTAACTCCCTTCTTGACTGGTGTCCTATACAGCAGACTGGAAAGAAAAGGAAACTTCAGCTTTGTGCCTGATTTCCTTACTTTTTAACCACATTTCATTGTTATTCCAGTTTCTTGAAAACATTCAAAGAAATTGTCTGACTTAGATCACAGGTAACACAAAGAGATTGGTATTAGCAAAGTGAAAGGGTCTAATATCTGTAGGGTTCCATGTGTGCTATATATTTTCAATAGTTGCAAACTCCACCTGTAACAAGATCTAAGTGTTTTTCTCTTCAAAGTTACAGACCTAAGGCTTTGAAACAGTTGCCTTTTAGCTAATGGACCATAAAGCCAGTCACAGTTTAGGCAAGAATATTTTGAGAGTGAGGAAGAGCTTTTGGGAGAGAGTTTCAGGCTTTCTTCAGAAACTTTACATCTCATGGCTGAGCAGTTGTTCGTGCAGGCGTAGCTGGAAAAATGTGCCGAGCAGGCTGTCGGGGAGGCATAAATGCTTCTTGAATGGATTTATGGCTGGATACCTGAGCAGTCAGCACTACATGATGTGGTATTGAGTTATTTTAATCCTTTAGTCTGTCCACTTATGCCTTTGGTCCCATTCCCAGAATGGCTGAATCACCTTTACGGACTTATGGCAGAGAAAGGCAGTGCTGAGAAGGGAGCAGGACGCCAGGGTTTGGACCCTTGAGCTGGGTCTGCTGATTTTACGTCCCCAAAGTTCCCAGAACTACCAGGGAAAACTGTGCCTGGTCTGTTTTATTTCACAAAGGAAGCCACTCCACAAATAGCTCCACACCCCATCATCCAGGGCTTGGATACAGAACCTCCAAATTCTCAAAGTCCCCAGATAGCAGCTGGGATATCAGAAGCTTTTCTGAATTTGGTCCTGGGGATGAGCAGACAGCAACATGACAGGCAGCTCTCATGACTCAAATTTGATTCTAGGTAAATTGAGTAGTCAAATAATTCACTGTAATTCAGCCTAGCATTTCAAAATACCACACACTCCTGATTCCCTGGCAAGCTACATCATGTAGGATACAATATATTTTTTTCAGCAGTTTCAAACTGCCAAAAATTTGGTATTATTTCTCAAACAGGAAATAAATTAATGAAGGATATGAGAGGTAAATGAAAACATGTCACAGAATGAAAACATAGTTCAAAAGCTCTTAATAAATTAAAAGTTACAAAAAGCAATTTACAGAGTGTTTTATGTATGTCACTATGATGAGGTTTTATTGGTGTGATATCATAATTTGGCTGCCTCTGATCCCTTTCTTGGCAGCAATAGCTCCAAAGACATTATGTGCTGATCATGCCAGCTCAGAAAGCTGAATGCCAGAGGTCTGCTTTATTTGGGCACTAATCAAGAGGACTTGTAGGCTTACCTAAGAACTTCCACATCAATTCTCATAGTACCAGATCTTGGAGACTTTCTTGCTTGACTTTAGTAATTGATTTTGTAGAGAGAAACTTAGTAAAGTTGTCAAGATTTGCTGCCCGAATTGCATGGTTTTCTGTTGTTTTCCAAATTTCCCATGAAATTATCTGTGTTTACAAATATGTCCAGATTTTACTTTGAACATTCTCCACTCCTCCTGTCCCTAAAGATAAATGAATTCCCAAACATATTTGTACTTGCAAATTCATAGATTTATACACTTCATGCCACTTTAATCCCTATTAAACTAATTTGAAGTCATGTCAGGCCAGCTATCCACAGTAAAATGGATTAGATAAGCCAGCTGATCAGATACAGAAAGGACTTCAGGCACTTTTTCTGTCTAGCCTCCACTCCATGAATTTAGAGAACTAGTTTCATACAAATAATTTTGTTCTCTTTAATTCCTTTGTGATTAAGCTAATTCACAAATAACATTGGTTCTTAGAGAATCATTAGTGTAAAACAGAGCAGACAAGGCTTTTAATTAGGGCTTTTCATACCTCCTCTATCCATTTGGTAATAAAATTACTTCTGCATTAATTGTTTAGTTATTTTAATTTACACAGCAATAAGTGCTGATATACACTGCCCATAAACATCTTTGCTAAATAATTTTTGAAGTACGACTGATATTTATTTCCTGGAGAAGTGGAAGATGTTTTGTTTAAAAGCTTTCTGACGTCTGTGCTGCACTTCAACAGTCATTCTCACAGTAACAAAATAGACTTCCAAGTGAATTTTAAGGAACCCAACATGCACATCAGCTTTATTTTTATTTCTACTACAGATTTTCAAGTTTCTAAATGAATACGTGGGTTCTTTAGATGTCTTGAAGTTATGTAAAAGACTTTACTGTAAAAAGAGGTTCTTCAATTGCAAAAGACTGGTTATCTACCAAAAAATAAGTTTTGTGTTCTCAATTTTATTTACAGTTCTGCTATTTTTTGACACAAAGAAATAAATTAAAATACTTCGCCTTACTAAAGTAACTAGTATTTTTAAATGGCTGTTGGGAAATCAACATTGTTGGAAAATGCATTTTTAAAATAGAACAAATGCACATGTTTTGGACCAAGAGGAAAAGAGTGGAGTGAAAGTAAAAACAAAAACGAAATCTCCCAATACAAGCTCAGAGCAAAGTCTTTGATATTCAAAAAAGACCAATTTTGATCTTAAGCTTGTAGTACATGAAAGTCAAGTTTATCACATTTGATCATAGCTGTCAATATTAGCAGTCATTTCTGAATGCTTGTCCTACAACATGGAAGCACAAGTAATGAAGAAAATGCAAGGATTAGTGAAATAATCTGCAGTGGTATCTGCCACCCCATCCCCAAAGCCACAGTGGCTGACATTTAGGGGAAAAGAATGGCAATTACTACTGAACAATTCTATTTTCTCAGCATCAATCATTTAGAAATTTCCAAAGCCAGATATGTGCTTCCAGTTGAATTTACTAAGTTTATTTGCTGCTCAAAAAGAGGCCAGAAGACAAAAAATGCATTTCCACATCTCCCCCCCAACTAAAAACAACCTCATAGAGGCATTTATTTTTACAAGTTACAGCTCTCTGACACAGAAAAATCATTAAGTGAATGTCACCCATTCTGCTCATTGAATGAGGCCAACATCCTCTGGGAAGAAAAAGCGAAAATAACATGCAATCATGTGGTCACAGGCTGTATATTTGGGACATTTTGCAACTCTGGAATATTTGATTTTTTTAAGATTTACCGATCCCTTAAGACCCATTTCTGCATGCTGCTTTGTCCACCCTTCTCTTTTCCCACACCTTTTGCCTGTCGTAGCTGTTGCCTTACATCTGCCAGGGGGTTGAAATCCTTAGGGGCAGGAAATATGACTATGGAAAAGTCTGGATGACAACCAGCATACAAACAGTGTCACAGCAGGTGAAACAAGGCCAAACCAAGGCACCCTTTTAAGCCATAAACCAGCATTTTAACAAAGAGGAATCCGTTGCATTTGGAAGACTACCTTGGGCATATACCAAGTGTGGGATTTGCTGGGAATCTGCTGCTGTCAAGGTGAGCTCTGCAGTGAGCCTTCAGGAAAGTTTTAACCCAAACAATGATAATCAACAGAGATAGTGACAAATGGAGAGGAAGTGGGGAAGAATAGTGACATTTGGTGCTGAACCATATGTGCGTGGTTTGAAAGACATGACTGAATTGTTTTTGGTGCTCTATTATTCTGACATTTAGAATGAGGCAAGTTTCCATTTCCATTAATGCACTGCCAACTCAAAGGGGAACTGTCGCAAATTTGAGACTAAAGAAAGCTGTTCCTCAAACTTCTCTTGAGCATAATCAATGCCCTCACTAAGCAACAGAGTAGTGTCACAGTGTAGACTCCAAATAATTATTATGCTTTCTGCCTCTTTTATACCTTGCGATTATATGGAATAAGCTGCCTTTGATAAAAAACCATGAATTTATACATAAATGGAGAACAACCAATGCAAAGGGAGGAGGCTGACCAAAATTTTCTGATTGTTAACCTCACACTGAGAAAGTGATACAGCCTTAGGTGGAAGATGTTCAGGTGAAAGAATCTAAAAGCCTAAAATTTTACAAGCTTGGAGGAAAAGTACAGTGATCATCTTTTGCAGCTTTTTAAAGTACCTGCCTATCTTTACCAAAGAAATACAAAAAAAGGAGGGAGATGGAGAAGAGAGAGCGAGAGAGAGGGCTCAAGGCAAACTAGGTGATCCAGGATCTGGGGAGGAGGCTCTGGACTCATAGATTTGCCCCTCTTTGAAGCATCTTCTGGAAGCAGCTGTTCAGCAGCTCTACAAATAACTTGAATTCAAAGGACTCTCCTGACCTTGAGTGATGGCAGATGAGCACAATGCCAGTAATATCACTTAGAGATCAAAACTGAAGGGATGATTTTTCTCAAAATCATCCATGCACATTTTATTTCTTAATGAACATTACTCCCTTGTGACTACTTAATCGCTGAAAATTTGGTGGAAGTGGCTCAATTTCATTCTCCCTTGGAGGCAGTAACTGCTCTTAAGTACAGTCCTTATTTCCTTTCTCCTTAGGAAAAAATCAGACTGCTTGTCAGCTCATTGTCTTGTTGATTGCATGTAAAATTATTATTATTATTATTATTATTATTATTATTATTATTATTATTATTATTATTATTATTATTATTATTATTATTTTGGCAGGGAGGGGGTTTGTGTTTTTTCTGTTTTGTTTTTTTTTTTGTTTAATCTGGCAGGAGTTTGAGAAAGTCTCCAGGTTATGAAATCCAGTGTTATGCAGCAGAGCTGAAGCTCAGAGTTTGCCATTTCACCTAGGAATAGCAGAAGAGCAAACGCACCAAGCTCTGTGCCCTGTTATCACCACTAACGAGTACTAAATCACAACCTCAGGCTGATCCAGATCTCTTGCCACTCATTCCTGAAACTCTCCCTCAGCCTCTCAGAAATTAATTTCCTTCCTTACTTCACCAATTCGCTCATGACCATACATGACCTTGGTGCTATTCTGTACATTTTTCTTTTTTAGTTTGTACCAAATTCCTAATTTTTTATCAGCTCGAATCTTTCAATCCTTGTTGTGGTATTTCTCCATTTTGCTGGCAGAAAAGAAGATAAGAAAATATACAGGAGTGAACACACTATGTATATACCTTGATTTTACATAAATTATTTTATGGCCAGAAATAATACTCCCACCAGTGTAGGATCGACATCTGAAATTCTTCATTCACCCACAGAACAAGTGATATAAAGATTAAATAATGAAGTGCAAAATCCCTCTAAACACCTCTCCATTTGGCCTCAATATTGGACCAAATGGAGGAAACAGATCATACCATGAATGAGAGCTAAGAATAACCAGTAGAAATGTCAAGAGGCACAGACTAACTCGCATCATTTACCTTACAAGGAATCACAGAGCCATAGAAAGGCTTGGGTTGGAAGAGACCTTAAAGATCATCTCATTCCATCTCCCCAGCCATGGACAGGCACACTTTTCACTGGACCAGGCTGCTCAAAGCCCCATCCAGCCTGACCTTGAATGCATCCAGGGATGGGGCATTCACGACCTCCCTGAGCAACATATTCCAATATCTCACCACCCTCACAGTAAATAATTTCTTCCTAATATCTGATCTAAACCTGTCCTCTTTCAGTGTGAAGCCTTCCCCCTGTCCCGGTCACTCCATACCCTTGTAAAAGGGCCCTCTCCAGCTCTCTTGCAGCCTCCTTTAGGTGTTGGAATGTGCTCTCAAATCTCTCCAGATCCTTCTCCTCTCCAGGCTGAACAGCCCCAACTTTCTCAGGCTGTCAGAGGAACACAAGCACAATTCCTAGAGTGCTGGAGGCTTGTAAATTGAATTAACTCTCTTTAGGTACTGGGTAAAACAAAAATTAGGACCAAAAAACCCCAACCCGCATGTGAGGTAAGAGAATTAACAAAAGCAGGAAAAAGAATTAACAGAGAAATGAACAAAAACAAACAATCCCCCCTCATCCTGTCACTCTGTCTGCAACGACCACTGACAAAAATTATACCTCATATAGTGATGCCTTCTGTGGAAATAAGCTGCAACTTCTATGCCATTTGACATAAGTCACAAAAGCATCCTCTGGAGAAGTTCCCCATAGTTATCATTCTGCTCTGCTTTTCACTTGCTGCCATTTGGTCTACAGAAACCACCCACTGAACATTTGCCTTTGAAGTGCACCACCTTCTCCTAAGTAGCATGAGTGACTTCTTGGGTCTCTCTCAATTTGCCACAGACAGCTTCTGAAATCTACAAATTGTAAGTTACTTTTTTTTTTTTTCTTTCTTTTTTTTTTTTTTGTGGAATTGCTGCAACATCTTATGTTCAAACCAGCAGCCTTGGGGGAAAAGAACTGCTGGCTCGGGTTAGTCTGGCAAGACCAGACCAAGAGTGGACATGATGACCATGGACAATTGTTCAGAAAATTGATAACCTCGATTCAGTCTATTGCACAGCTGCAGACACTGACTACCTCAGATTTTCTTAAAAAGGGATGTTTTTTTTTTTCATGTGTTTAATTCATTATGTACAAAACACTGGAAAACTATCCAGGTGTACTACTTGCTTCATCTCACAGTCCAGTCTTTGATTTGCTGGAAAGTTTTCTCTGTCCTCTAAGACCTCATTTCTTTGTATGAAGGTTACTGTATTTTATATTCAGTATTTTTATTAGCCTCCCAATCAAACAGTTTTCTTCCATCTGGCTGGCAGTTCTTATTGCATTATTTGATAAACCTCTCATAAATCCTTTACATTTTGTTTATGTTTCCTTTCATGAAACAATTGCTGCATGAAGACATTTGTTTTAGAATTTAGACCTATAAAGATCAGAAATTTCACATAAAATTTACAGGCATGTATTTCTGCCATTCTCAGGAATATAGCTGCTAAATGTTTCTTTACTGGATTATAGTGGAAGCTGGTTTTTGTTTATTTCAAGGAAACCCCTTTCTGCCCATGCTTACTGCTGGGTTATCATTTGAGAGAGGCTTTGTGGACACACTAACTTTGATATATACTTTGGATGAATTCATGGCACTGAATATTCATACAGCGTATGATACAGACACTGAACCCAATTTAGTAAATGAATACTTGTAATTTCACCAAAGCCCCTCTGAGAGATTATTATGCAGATTTATGAAGGAATATTGCTGAAGCAATTCTTGGCTGTGTTTTCAGTCACTGAGGACTTAAAGTATGTAAACCTAAAATAATTTCAGACTTATTTACTGCCATTACTTTCATCTTCTGAACCTTCTGACATTATTTCTCTCACTGGTTTGTATCCAGAATCCCCTCTGCTATCCTTGCCCTTGAGCAAAGAACCAGCGTCAGAACACCTATGAGCATTGCCAAGTTACTCCTAACAGTATCCTAGCTGCCATAATGCCAGCAATCTGCTCTAATCCTGCTGCTGCAAAACAGCACTGCAGGCAGAGGGATGTATGGACACAGTGGTGTGGGCAGTGTCACTCACCTGGAAACACAGACATTAACACACACCCACACTTTGAGGTGAGCAGACTTTCACACCTCTTCTGTAGGATGAAGATTACCTCACTCTTTTGGGACCACTGGTCTCATAAAAGGAGGAATGATGGAGATACTTGACCCAACAGCATACTACAGTTCTTTAAAATTCAACAAGTGTACCGTAGGCTGTTCTGTGTGTTACTGATTTTATAGGCAGTATCTTTTTTAGAGCCACAGCCCCAACTCCCACACCCACCGTAACACCTTCAGCCCCATCCCTCTGTCTCAGAAAGAAAGCTCATTGCCACTTGCTGAATGTCTTAAAAAACTTAGATCAGTGTCCCTCACTCCAGTCACTGCTGCGTCTTCTTCCCAACTCATTGAGAGGATTAGTCACTGCTGGACTAATGGGCATGGAGCCAGATCCCAAATCCTTATTCATATTGGTCATTTGTCCCTCACCAGTTGGAGTCCTACCTCTCATGAGGTGAGGTAAAACATGGGTAAAGTCTTTGGAATGTGGCCCACAGGCTTCAGAAGGCTACAGCAACAGTTAAATTTTAGCATACTGTAAATACCACGGCTCTTCTCAGTTACATTTCTTGGTATACAGTATAGTAACATATGCTACATGGAAGTGAATCGTAAAGGCCAACTTCTGCTCTTGGATTCAGATCTCCCTGACTTCAGTGAGACTGAAAAGCAAGGGAGCCTGGTGACACCTGCAAGCCGCAAGTAACCATGGCAAAGTCTCCATGGGGGAGTGGAGGGAATGATCAGCAGAGAATTCCTGAAGGGTTCTCATGCTTCATGTGAATAGTCACCCTGCAGCTCGTTTCAGCCACGTTTTGTGTAGTGAATGTGCACGTTGAGCTCCTTCCACAGATTAATGCATGTTGTGGTAAAGGCAAGTGAAGCCCACGGGCCAAAAAACAGGAAAATCTGCATGTCAGAGAGACAGCAATGAAAGAAGAGAACTAGAGGTAGATGATGATGGGAAAATCACCTGTTTTTCTTATTTTTTTTTAAACTAAATGATAGTTTATGAATTTATCTCAAGAAATTTTCCTACTTCATCCTTTTAAATATTTTTCTTTGCATTTCTTTTTTCTTGGATTCTCTTTTTGTCTTCCTTTTTTCATTCCTTGATCCTCTTTTTCTCCTTGTTCTTCTGTGCTTGATTGAGTGTCAAGATAGATATGAGAGGGAGAACTATCTTTGAAAATGTCAAAGAGTAGCTGCAAAAAGACACATATTTGCACACTTTACATGAAACATGTTCAACTCTACATGGATAGAATCCAAGACAGCAAGGTACAGAAAAGGAATTAAAGAAATCCTCCTCCTTTCTATTCTGCAGACACTAAACTACTACTGGCGCAAGTAAAACAAGAGATGATTGAAACTTAAGGATGGGTCCAACCACTCAGCACTGTGTGAGGGAAAGTAAACAAATTCAAGCAATTTTTGGAGAGTGAGTCATGGCTGTACTTGAGTCAACTAGACCAATAAATTGCACATGGCTTAAGGAAGATTTTCTCATTGTCAGAATATTCCCCTTCTCATTGCATCCTCTCAACAGCCCAAATAAGCATCACAAGGGTTGGAAGGATTGAGAGGAGCTTTCCTTTTGAACAGAATCAGTCAAACTCTGTGAATGGCAAGTAAGTGGTGCTGCATTTAACAACTAAATTCCAGGAAGTGACGATGTTGTTCCGCAAAACATCAACCCAGTCTTCTCTTGGGAGACCTTTCCAACACACGTCTCAGATAAAAACTCATGGCTGGCAACATTCTGAAGGCAGAACTGGCTGTGCCTGACTCACAATCAGCTTGGCTTGAAGATAATTTTTTAGGGGTGTTAATAACAAGGAGTTTTAGGTGAGTCTTTCAGATAGTCCAGACACCATTTCCCAGCATTTAGAAAACTGGGCATGATGGCCAGAGCTTATTCAAAAGCATGTAAAATACTTCAGTAGAGTGTGAATATACTTTATCTTATATTTTTCTTATTTTATATTTTATCTTCTATTTTATCTTCTATCTAGTATATTTTTATGGTGCAGTATTTTCACAAGGGGTGATGAAACTATTGAAGTCCCAATAGTAATGGAAGAAATATAGAAGTCCCAAGTAGTAATGGAAAGGTTGTATGTTACTCTTTTATTTATGGTAAAGGTCATGTTTTAGGGGTTCCAACCTCTAAACTCACAGTACAATCTGCTTTCTTGCTGCTCTTCCAATGGACCATAGATGTTTTGGAAAATATTATTCAGCTCTTCTAGAAAATTTAATTTGATAAAGGTGTTTCTGTAATGGATTCTCTTGAATAAAACAGCATTTTTAGGTCTAACAAGTAGTTTCTTAAAAAAACCCCAACAATTTTTTTATATTTAAGAAACAAGTCTTCAAGTCTGAGACATTTTAAGCAAAATTTGTTACTATGGATTTCTTGGCAGTGTTTGTAATATTAATGTAATTTTCCTTTTGTTCAAATGACCAAAAAATCGGATGCAAGTACTGGACACAAAAGGTGCAGAGTCTTTTCCAGTTTGTATAATATCCCCGGAGATCTGCTTTAAGTTCCAGCTGAGGGTTTTAGAAACCTTTTCCTTCTGTTTGTAATTTTCTCTCATAAATAGCATGCTTCTGAGTAGAAATGTACAAGGCTCTAGAACATGCAAGCCTGACACTTGCGCCTCTTCATGAAAACTTTAGAGTGTAGAAAAATAAATCAGTTACGAAAGGATTTCTGAAAAGTGGAAAAAGTGATGTGAGTACAGCTGCAGGAAATTCATTTTATAATCTGAATAGCTGCTTAAGATTTTTTAATAATAACCACCTAGTTTTAATGGGGACATTTTCATATTGCTCATTCTGTATTCCTGAATACCCATCTGATACTTTGTCAGAAGCACTTGCAGTATCATTTAGACGAAGCAGAACTATTCATTTTCCTTCTTTTTCACCTCAACAAGATTTGCCTTTTTTGACTCTGAAAAGCCCATCCCCTTCTGCTTGTCTTTGCTCTCAAAACACTGTGGGAAGATATTCAGTAAATCCCCAACACACCTTACTGCCCTGCCAACAACATCCATCATCATTCCCCCTCCAGTATCAATCTTCCCCTGTCTCTGCTTGCACTCGGTACCAGAAGGAGCTTGGAGAAGGTGACCTGCATGACTCCTATCTTAAGTTATCAGCCTGGTCCCCCAGAAGTGATTCATGATCACATCAAACCCATCTCCCCAGCGCTGTTTTGTCCTTAAGGCTTCGGCAATCGCAGAGACTGACTAGAGACTCCAATCAACCATCTGGTGTCTGCCAACTGGAGTGTCTAGTCAGGTTACACGGAATGCAGGGAGAAATGTGCTTTGTAGCTGCATCCTCAGTACGCTCCTCTCTCCCCGTGGGCCAAGCAGAGTATTAAGCTGTTGAAACTCAGAAAGGTTGGGATGGCAGCAGAGGGAAACCCTAGATTTTAGAAGGAAATTTAAAGTCAGCTTTAAAGCTTGACTGCATGGAAGCACTTGTAGAATGTATGCACTAGCCCTGTACTGGCTGAAGATGGATTTATTAAGTCATGGGATGTTTTTCATCAGTTCCTTCCGCAGTTCTTTATTTTAATAATAATTTTCCTATTTATAAGTGATTACAATGTTGTTAAGGGAGCTGATTTTTTACTTTAAACTCTGATTGTCCTCTAAATAATAAAAAAAAAAAAAGAAAACATTAGAAATCTGAAAAACCCATTATATTCCTTTTGCCAAATATTTTTCAGAGCAGGCTGCCTCGATCTGTGCTTTTGCATAGATTGTTTCACTCCATGTATTTTGAGATGAGCCCTTCCCCTTTAGCTATCTCCCTTTCATTTCTCCCCTCCTAAGGATACCACACAACTGGAAATACAAATGCTTTGGCCAGTCCTGATCTTTCCACATTACTGAATCACGTGAAAAGTCTTACTAGTTATAAGCCCTTCATAATAAGCTTCTTACTCAACTGGTTTCCTTCTACCATGGCAAGTTTTATTACAGCCTTGCATAATCACAGCAGCCTAAAGTGGTCATTGGGGGAACTACTTTCCCAAGGCGGTCCCCTGTCTGCCTTGGCACTGTGTGCTTTTAGGGCACTGAGGGCATGTCCCCTGTAGCATCTTGGTGCCTCAGTGTCCCATCCTTGAGCACCAGAAGCAGTGATTGTGTCCTTGAAGTGCAATTTTCATAACACCACTCAGTCCCGAGTTATGTGCATGGCCTGATTTGACGGGTAATATCTGTCACCCACGGGCTTGAAACTGGGCAAGAAATTTCCATAACTTTCACTGATTTCAATAGGAATTGTAAACTGGCATTAAATTCATTATTTTGTTTCTACAAACTAAGAGAACAGACACAGGGCAGTTCTGAAATATCATCCAACACCTGACAATGCTTCTCAGTCAGAGAGTTGTTGCATGTGTGGCCTGAGATTTGGTCTAAAAAATGTGCTTTCCCTCAGAAGCTGGATTTTTATACAACTACCTGACCAGTCTTATTCATGTTTAAGACCACAGATAAAGCACAGGATCCTCTTTATATCTGTTCTTCAACTAAGTTTTGCCCTTTGTATTCCTCAAATAAGAAGTATCTCTGCCTGTCAAAGGGAATTAGTCCAGTAGAGGTACCAATGGAACAAGAATAAACAATTTCTCATAAAAATATTAAGGGAAAACAGAACAGTTTGCTGTTCCATATGATTCCATATAAATTCTCCTTTAGGACATCCAGGGGCTTGAATTTTGGATTGATCTTTCTTTTGCTTTCTCATTTTACCTGTCCCTTTTAAGGAAAAATGCCTGGAGTGAATTCTAGCTAGGAAAAAAGAAATGAACTACGAATTTTAGCCAAGCACAGGAAATCATAAGAAATCAAGTCCTTAGCTTCTGGATGCCAGCTCCTCAGAATCAGCATGTTGAGATCAGTTGATCAGACCTCTGCATTTGCTCAGTTTTAGCCAGGTCTGCCCATGTGTTACACACTTAGAGAGCACAGCTTTGTCTAAAAGCACAGCCCCAAAACAACGACAACGGAACAATAATAAATCCTGGGGAGGCAGTTCAGACTATATTTACTATATACCATCTGCACGGAGCCCAGAGAGACATTATGTTCCACATTCCCTGTCTGCGCTACAGAGAGCGTTTCTGATGTGTAAACCATCATTTATCTTGTCTTTGATTCCCTTCATGTGACCTTTCCCAGAGCATGGCAGTATAACATCCTGGCTATGGCAGGCTCCAGGACCATTTGAGGACAGGCCTCATAAAGCCTGCCTTTAACATTAATCGATCACTTTATTATGGAAGTAAATCAAAGCGCTTAAACTCGGGACTTCAGGGAGTTGAAGGTCAAACAGGGAAAAACAAACTTTATCCTGGGAAGAACACAGAAAAATTCTATCAGCCCCATCCCTTTGTTCTTTGCCTTACAGGCATGACAAAAGCACGTACTACACACACCAGTTAGGCAAGCATGAAAGCTAATATATATTAATATACACAAAGTGTTTGACTGATTATTACTGCCTCTTCATCTCTTTATGCCAAGCAGTTTTGCAAAGCCCTTCTTTCATGTCCTGGAAAGCAGAGGCTGAAGAGGGGGGTGGTCAAGAGGAGAATACAGCCACACTTGCTTTCCTGACAGCTCAGCTGGAGAGGGAGAGGAAAGGAGGAGACGGGTGGTGCAGAGGAAGGCTCCAACACATCTGGTCTTTATTCATTCTTGCCCTGTGCTGCACCTTCACTGATGCATTCTGAGAGGTGCAGAAGGACCTCCACACCTGTGCGCACAGGGGCTGAAGGAGCACGGGTACTGCTGCAGGTGAGGGTGAACACATCAATACTTCCAGGGAGCCAATTCAGACTGAAGAAATTTTATGAAGAGGAGAATCTGAAACTTCAGTTCTCCTTCACTCTGCAAGGCTGGATGAGCTGAAAGCCACCCTCTCTTCTTCCTGATTTCCAGCTATCCCAGAGGGGTATCACGCTCTGCCTCAGCCTCTGCGGTGCTCCAGACAGGAGTGGCCACTCTGTGCCTTGGAATAAAACTGCAAGGCTTGAAAAAGCACCCCAAGACTGAGTGAAAGGGCTGTGTGAGGAGGAGGAGTAGGAGGAGGAGAGCCAAGCAGAAGTTGCTGCTTCACTGCATGCGCAGCTCAGGGCAATGCTGATGCCCAGGACCTGCTCCTTCCCCAGCAGCTGCAGTGCCTGAGGGGCTGCCCACATCCCCCAGCCCGCAGGGAACACCAGCTGTGCTTGGCAAGCACATCTGGAGCTCTAGAAAGCTGTCCCTCCCCAGGCTGGCAGTGGGACAGGGGTGCAAGGGCAGCTTCAGAGGTTATGATGCCCCGTGAGTGTGACAGAGAGCTTCTGCCAGCCAAGGGCACACAAGAAGACCTCAGCATCACCTTAGACCAGCCTCTAATTTCTGTGCTTCAATTTTCCCTTGCTGAAACAAGACATATCAAATGTGGTTTTTTTCCTGTTTAACCAGTTTCATTTATGTTGTTTGTTTTAAAGAAAAAAGCCAGCACTTACTTTGCCTTTAGCCTTGCATTCTTCAAGCCCTGTGATCTGCTGTTGAAGTGTTCCCTTGACCTGTTTTGCTTTTTGAGTTACCTTGGACTTTTCAAAGCTTTACACTCACATGGGCACACTCAAATGACAGAAGAGGGTGTTGGTCAGTAATGAGATTTCTAGTCAGGGGAACCTGCCAGTTGAATTTATTTCTTTGCAAGACACAGCCATTTTTTAAACACAGAAATTTGCTGACATAGTCAGTAATTAAGGGGGCAAGCACTGATCGACTCTAACTTATTGTTTTTCTTCTGGTGAAAAGTGTGCTCATCACTTTAAAGAACACATGTGAAGACATTGTTCCTGTCCTGAAGGATCACAGGAGGGCAAAGCATCACTGGAAGAAGGCAGGGTTAGGAGAGGCAAAGGTTACAAAAGATGATGATGCCACTGATCAGCCATGGAATGTTCTTATCTTGGCATCTCCATGAGACATATAATAAATAAGCTTATTTAAATGAGATTTAGGCAGTGGTTGACTCACAGGCAAAGTAACCACTCAGGAAAAATATGCATTTGAAGTAAATAATTCCCAGCCCCTGGAAGCAAGGCACAAGTGTTTATGGGTGAAGTGACAAATAGACCACTGCAAGCAAAGCTGTGAGTGGAGGAGAAAACAGGGTTGAATTTATGATAGACCACAGACAGAAAAGCAGGCAAAGAAAAGTTCCACAATATATATGTATCTATTGTATCTAATAATGGAAGGCTGGGGAAGGAAGAGCACTGTCAGTTTGAAATATAGTACTTTTCCAGGAGTTATGTTTTCCTATTTTTAAGTGATTTCATCTCTTTTTCTTTTATGCAGTGAATCATCTGAAATGAACAGGGAATGCTGACTGCACTATTAATTAGAGGAAAATTGAAATGTAAAGTGCTATCAAGTACACAGCACTAAAAACCTAGAATAAGCGTACACATTTCCACATTTCTGTCAATTACAGTAGTATTAAGGGTATTACCAGTGGAAAAGGAAAAAAATATGTTTCAGTATCACAGTGACCCTTTTAGGCCTGAAGTTCTGGGAAAAGAAGTTGACTCAAAGATAGCATAATGCTGCCAGCCAGTGAGAAAAGGTCATTTTTCTGAAGAACTCTCTGAAATTTAGCCAGGTTGATTGAAGAGCACAGCGTGGGTCACCAGGTTCAAGAGCAAGACTACGTGAGCAGTCCCAGAGTGAGCAGCAGCTATTGCTCTAAGCACAGACCAAATGGAAAACTGAGGCTGCTCTAGAAATTACCAGCTCTTAATTATGGTCATTTCTGATGGGAAGCATCCACAGCATCAGACATGGGATCCTGCCCTAAAATGAGCATGGGAAATACAGTGTCCATTTGAAATAAATCAAGGGTCCAGCTCCAAATATTACAGCTGGCCCCTCTGTTGAGACATGCCCAAGAGGACACTTTGGGTCCAAATCCTCCCTCACTTCTGTCAGGAACACCAGTCTGAATTTGACTGCTATGGCTGGGCCCCATAACTTAAAAGGTTTTCTGGTTTGGTTTGGACTTGCATCCAAATCCCAAAAGATGTAAACTTCCAATTAAATTTGAAATATTTATATCAGGACTTCCTGAAAAATCCTGGTTCTTTCTGATTCTTAGTAGGTCAAGGAAATGGAGGACTGAGTATTCTAATATTTCCATCCCACTGAAAACTTCAAATCTATGAGTCTGGGTAAAAGACAAAAATATGGAAGATTTTGTCTGAACAGTCTCAAATCTCAGAAAAAGTTTCTGCTGGCTTTTTCTTTGAGTATTTGGGTATAAACAACTTATTTCCTCCCAACAGACTCGTACACTAAGGTAACAGGCAGTCAGCGTTGGAGCGCTTCCCTCTGTATTCACATGCACATGTAAATAATTCCAGTAATTTCCCTGGACACAATTTCCAGCTAATGGTTTGTTTCTAACTGTAATGTTTGTGCACACTCCCTCCCCAACCTGCCATTTCAGTGATATAAGATTTTTTTTTTATTTAATCTTGCAAACTGACAATGAAAATAGATTCCCAGGATTAAAAAAAAAAAGGCCCAAATTCTTCCATCAGCATCCTAAAAAGGTATAAATATGCATCTGTCTGGCTGAGCTAAAACCTACTCACTGTGTAGTTTGTTCCTGATGGGGCTGTTCTACAAAGACAGAGTTATTTTGTCTAAGCAATCACAGTCCTGACTCCTCAGATTTCAGTGTCCCCCAGACTGCTGGAGACCAAAGCCTGAACTTACTGGTGAAACTTTAAAAATGTAATTTACCCCATATTTACATTTCGGTGTTCAGCCCAACTGCTGGCTACTACTCCTAAGAGTATTTGCAACCTTTTTATAGCTGATAAGTGATAAAACATCCTCTTTTATGCTGCTCTTTTACATTTGCTAAAATGTCTTTGAGTTACTGGATGAAGCTTAATGAGAAGAATTCGTTCACTTCAGGTGTTCTGCTTTTTTTTTTGTAAAAGCAGACAGATCTACTGAATTGCTACTATTCTAGATAGGAAAACTAAGCTTAAATGTTGGCTTTGAGACAGGCAGTCCAAAATGACAATGCTTGCAAATGGACTGCTTGTACACCTATGTGCTGTAGCTCCACTGGAATAAAATATGGCCAGGAGGGCTATTTTCATGATATACTGCATTCATAATAAATTTTTATATAATTGGTACTTCTGCTCAAAAAAAAATAGAACCTTTCAGAAAAGGTAAAACACCTTTGTTTAATGAAAAATATATAATAACTAGCTTGGCAAATGTTGTATGTGAAATTTCAACAGAAACCATAAATTATATTAAATGCCCAATAAAAATGTTCAATCAAAAGCTCATTTTAAGATACATTGTTAATGAACTGTATGAAATGATGCTTAATCAAAACCCGACACCTTGCAGGGGAGAGAGATTCCACAGGACCTCAGGAGCACAATTGTTCTGAACAAAAGATAACAATAGAACAGGGTAATTAATAGTCTGCACTCCTGTGGCATTCTCCAGGGAATTCCAATTTCTAAATGAGCTCCATTGTTTTTCAAGAAAGCAGAAATTATGCTGCATGATACTGTTAATGCCTTGAACTTGATCAAACATTAAGACATCATTTGTCAGGCAGGATCTGGTTGCTCCAGAGTACTGATCATTCCCCTGTTTAAAGTTATTGATTGAAAAGGAGAAAAGACTTCTCTTGTAATAGCTCATTTTGCAAAAGCATTGCTGTGTCCTTATCTTTTCTGTCTGCAGTTTTGTAATTCTCAAATTGCATAAAACTAGTCAAAGAAAAGCTCAAGAAAGACTTCATCACAGTGGTATTAATAAGAGATTTGGTGTGGTTATACTGATACGCACAACAGATTTTCATATTTGGTTCCTTTTCAATTGGCACCCTATAATGAGTATGTCATATTCATCATATATAAATTTCTAAATTTTCCTAGCCAAAGATAGAAAATGCTACTCTTCCTAGCAGAGCAGAAGAGGGGGGTAAAGCACTACAAGGACAGAATACTGAAATATTCAAGTCATCCTAATTATTGGCAGCATTACAGTTGTAAATAGTTTCAAATTCAGTTCTCTGGTTATTTTTCCTCCTCTTAAATCTTCATTCCTTTGAGCAACTTGGAAACATTAATTTTCTACAAATGCAATTTTTCAAAACAGTCATAAGCTGCTATTATTATTAATCACGATATTCATGTTAGCACAAAAATGGATTTAGTGCAGAGCAGAAGAAGATATAGCCCCCTCCCCTTCTCTTCATTGCAGCCTCCCACTCGGAGCTGTGTTCCTGCTTGCTCAGCCTGCAATGCTTGGGATAGAAAGAACACAAACATACTATCACCAACAATGCCTTCAAAGCTGTGTTTCTTAGCAGGAAAGTCAAGTTTTCATAGGGGACTTGTGCTCCCTGAGACCACCAGCAGATTCCAAGGAGAAGCTGGGGTGTGAATCTGTTCCAGCCCCCTGGCAGTGCCATGGCTGCTCCTCACACCGGCACTTGTTTCCCCTTTACTGACAAGAGACCAGCCAACACACCACAGATTCCTGCTTCTTTACTCCTGGCAACATTTCTGCCTCCTTAAGCACTTTTGAGAAGTTGTCCCACTCTCAAAAGTGTAAGTGGAGCAGCTCCATTCAATGGGGTCAGAGGTGAGAAAGCCCCAGTGGAACATTCCTTCTTCTGGTGATTTCCAAGTCTGCCACAGTGCTAAGAAAATACACATTTTAAAAAATGGATTTAGATTAAAGACAGCTAGATGTGAGACATTCCCACTGTGAAAAGCCCCTTTTCAGTGCATTTTCTGCTGGCCTGGAGACAGCTGTACCGAGATGAGCAAACCAGGCTGAGCCTGAGGCCGGGAAAGGTATTGTGTGGCTGCACAGGACATCTTTCTCTGTGCCTTGGTGCATGAGACTCAGTGCAGAGAAATAGCTCAGATTATTAAGCTTGGAAAAGCACATTTGGATGTTGATTTTTTTGACAGAGGCATTACTGTGTCACTGGCACTTAACAGCTTCAGTAGCGGTGGTCCCATTTTGGTGTCCCCAGTGCTGGGAGCAGCACCTTGGGCCCCTTTCTGCTGCGGGCCTGGCACAGACAGAGGAGTTGCTCCTTCCACCCGCTGCAGTCATGGCCCAAAACTCAGTCCCTGCAGGGAGAGGGGCTGGCTGCCTGCGCAGCTGCTGTAGTGTGCATGTCAGCAGCTCTGCAGTGCCGCAAGGGCTGCTCCTGCTGGCCTCCGGGGTCTCTGTTCCACGTCAAGGGCAGGCAGATGAAGTAAAACTATGCAGAAATTCAGGAAAGACAGATTAAGTCAAGGAATTACTGGGCTCATCAATCTTTGTGTGTTTTCTGAGAAGGAGAAGATACTTATTTTTCTTTACTCTTGCTCCTTATAAATGAATGTATGTTCACAGAGAACTGTGAAGAGATTAGATATGCAGCCAAGAGAAGGTGCAAAAAAGCCCCTTGGAATGTGGCAAGGGATATCTCTCATATCTCAAAGCTGTCCTTAAACAAGACCACTTTTTGCTCTATCCAGCTATCAGTTCCAACTCTTTCCCTCAAATTTCTGCACAGTAAATATGATGTCATTGTTGTCTTTATCTCTTAAATATCTAGTTGCTATTTGTATTTTCCCAACTAATTATTTAAATGGGTTTTTGATTTTTTTTCTTTCCAGTAATGAATGGCACTATATTTTTTTCTTATTTTTTATTTGAGATATGATGCACTTTCCTCTCCCATTTTAAACCTTTACTTATGATTTCTTTTTCATACCTTGCAGCATCTTATAAAATATAAAATAAAAAAAAAGGTAATGAAACATTCAGAGGTTTCTTCTCCTTGTGGGTTTTAGGAGACGCAACATTGTGCTGAATTTTGAGCCTGCATTTTATTACTTCCAAGAAGGTGCAAAGAATAACAATAAACACCTACCTGCACTTGGAAGCTGACAAAGAGAATGTGCTCAAAGGCTCTCTCACCTCAATTTCAAATCACAACTGGATGCCTCTGAGGTAGGGATGAGGACATTAAGATGTGTTGTCATTCTTTTTTGCATATGGAGATTCCACAATCATTAATTTAAATGTTTAGTGCTCATACAGTTTTGATTCATTATTGAAGGAGACCAAAAGCTGTTGTATTCTAGCCAGAATGATTTGCTGCTGCCACCACAACCACAACTAGCTGTGCTCACTGTTTTATTCTCTTTTAAGGAAAAATGTGATTTACTGTCTGTGGTTGTCTGTGCCTCTGTGGTGATTTCATAGAATATTTTCCCACCTATCTTGCTCCGCTCCCTCCTTCTTGCCCATCAAGATCTTCATTACAAAATTCCTTCTCTTAGCTGTATGTATTTCTTCTAGGTTACATGAGCTGCCCATGTTGACCAGGAAGCTAAATGAGATACCATCAGAAAACTCTGGTTCTGAGCAGTTCTACCCCTCTTCCTTGATTTCTTGGGGTGGGTATTTAGGACAAGCACTCCTGTGCAGACAAAAGAGGCCCTGACAGAGACCACACCTGTGTAGGATGCTGGAAGTACCACCAGGGAGCCACCTTCCACAGGAGAGATGGGTCTGAAAATGAAGGACTCTGAGAATACAGCACTTCCCTCTGGAAAGGAGAGGTTCTGGAGGTTTGAAGAGTGATGCTCTAAGAGACTTCTGGATTCAAAAGTGAAAAGAGCAAATGGTACTTGTTAATCTGTTTTGAAGTATGGAAAGACATTTACATGTGTATATTAGCTGAAGAGGAAAAGTAGCCGGTGACACACCATAACAGGCCTCTTAATGATGGTGTGTTATTAATTGGCTTAGTACAGCCCATGGCGTTGGGTTTGGAATGAAATGATCTCTAGGATTCCTTCCATCCCAAACCATTCTCTGACTCTATCTTGTCATCCCAAAAGTGATCCCAGTGCTCAAAAACAAAGGAGTCTGTAAGACTGTAACATTTGAGTGCCTCTACAAAATATTTTGGGAGATAATTAAAGTTTCAAGGTCAGGTGTGTGCTTTTATTGGTGTATATGAAATATTGTTCACAGAAGACAAGTCCCTTGGAAGTTTATGAGTCAATTATGAACTACATTGCATTGAAAGTAAATCAAGGTTCAAATGCAACAGATTTAAATGTGCCACTGTTAAAACATGCAGAATTCCACTGAAAATCCAAGTCTAAACAGAAGACAATGCTTTTCAGAGTGTTTATGTAGACTAAGAGAAAAATCTATTCCAAAAGCGAGCAGCAAATGAATCTGAAAACAAAGAGGAGGGGGAGGTATGTGGAAATACAAAACACAGATGAATGTCCAACATGGAGAACTCAGGGTCACGGAACAGAAGGAATGGTGCAGTGGACACACGGTGCTGCATGAAGCAGGAATAACAGAAATATGAAGCAGCACATCATAGTCACAAAGGTTAGCAGCATAGAGAAATGGCACCAGGATAAATATTAGTTGATATTTAGTGCACATAGTGTTTTTATATCCATGAAGATATTTGAACAGGTAAAACTATTCAAGCTTACCACAGTCATTGCCTAAAAACCAGCCCCATTTTGCAGATTAGTCTTGAATCTACAAGATGTGTGTATGCATTAAAGCAGATAAAATATTTACAATTCTAAATTGCAGATACAATGCCCCCCTACTGCCTGCTTTCAAACCATGCCTGAATCTTAAATTGATCGTGTAGATATTAAGACTGGGAACTATCTGACTTCCATTGCTACCAGCATTAAGCCAGAAGATGTAATGGAAGGATACAGAGGTTCATTTCATAAAGCCCAGCAGTTTCCTGGGGAATACAAGATTAAAGTGAATCCTCCACTATGAGCACCAATGAAATATCCCTTCTGCACTAAGGCAGATAGGCCAGCAAGACTCTTTGAGAGTAAAAACATACAAAAGGTCCATGCCAAAACCAGGAAAAGGCATTCATGGGAGAGCTGTAACTGCATCTAAGTCCTTAATCAAGAATGTGTTTAAATGACTGCACCTGATTGTATATACATTTATATATGTAATTTAGGCTGTGCTAAATATTTCAGATTATGGATGTAAATACAGCTCTAGTTTATTGTTCTGTGTATTACACGCTTTTAAATCTTATTGCTTGTCTGTCCTGAGTCTATAAATTTCCTGTCTGCAGGGCACTTTCCAGAGGACACTGTGTCTCAGACACTCAGCTTTCTTTCCAAAGACTCCTGGTAGCTTTCCTCCAATGAGGGAAGGTGTGCTCAGCATCCCCATCTCCCCCCAGGACCACAGAGCCATCATTTTTCATTAGGATAATTTAACCAGGCTAAGCTCTTTAAAGCTATTGGAATGTTCACAAGCGCAGGCTGAGCCATTCACTACAGAGCTCATTGGCATCAATAAACCAAAATCCAGCAGCAGGATTGTACCTTGATGTAAGTGAAACCGGAAACCACAAATATAAGCTTATTTTATGGCAAAAACATGGATAAATAGTGAACTTGTTTACATAAAGTCTTGGGAATAATAGGACCAAGAGAACAGTCAGTTATTGATAGAAACAAATCCCAAATTTTCAGGAAAACATGATGTGCAGCAAAGAGGACATTTAAGCTGCACTTCCATCAGCAAAGTTATGCCTGTGTTTGTCAAAAACCTTATTCAATTTGGCAAGGCAATGTCCACTCTCCAGATAATAATCTTATGACTATGGAAATAGAGCAATGCAAAGAAGAAAAACTCAGATTCAGGGACAGATATGCCAGCTGCTGGCACCTGAAACTGACTGTGGCCAGGCATAATCGTACAGAGAGGCCACCTGAGGGAGGTGATAAATGCAGTATAACTAAGGGTTTCATTTAAGCCACATCATCAGTGATGTTCTTTTCTAAATATTTTATCGGAGTGTTAATCAAAAAAAATTCTCTGAACATTGTATTTCCAGATAGGAATTCTTCCTCAAATCTGTGCTAGTTCCAAACAAGGCAGTGATGGATACCGAATTGAATGATATATGTGAAAGACTGGTTAGTCCATGATCACTGAAATCCATGTAGTTGTTTTTATTATATGTAAAATATGAAAGTAGTCCCAAAATATACTCTACTTAATTGTATACAAATGAATTCATATCTTTCCAGTCTTTATATATTATCTGAAAATACCAACATTAAACTGCCTATTGGGAATTTTCTTTGGCCTGGGAGTAGACGAATATTTTACAAATTTAAATTAGTACCTTATTGTAATCTATGTACTTCAGATTACCTTTCATGAATCTTTATCTTCAGGTTAGATAAGATTTCCCTCTGTCTGAATTTTTCTGGTGCAGTCCACAGAGAAATGGAAAGATTCAGGAAATATCTGTTACCATTTAGTGTTGCTTGTACTCTGAAACCACCTTAAGGCTTGAATATATGAATATTTGCTCTGAAGTCGACATTAAATGCTCCTATTGAAAGTCAAAATGTAGTGCACTGAAATATTAGCAGAGCACTGTCTAAAACCCACCTCGCTTCTAATTTCAAAGGGATTTGCTCTCCCAGGCAGGCACGGAGCTCCTGAAGCCATGGTAATTTGGCCCCACCATGGCCGTGGGAGAGCAGAGGCTGGAGGCAGGCAGGGGTGCAGTGTTTTGGGGAGTCACTAGATGGTGGTAATGCTGGCACCCAGATACCGCTGTCAGCTCTGCTCAGACAAGCTCCAGGTGAAAGTCCTCATCCCCTGCTGTGGGACCTCTCCTTTCAGAAGCAGTGTATATGATTAGTCAAACCTTCCTCTCGTAACTTTTCTGACTATAAATTATTTCTTAGCTGTAGTTACTACCTCAGGCTAGATCTAAATTTTGAAGTCTTAGTCTAGACTCCCCAGCCTTTCTTCTGGGGCTCCAGCAGACAGGGAGATGCCAACTGATCCCCTTTCAGTCTTTGTATCCTTGGAGATACCAAATTCCCCTATGACTCTGCCATGGTTTAACATTAGACTGGCAAATAAGCCACACACAGGAGCTCCCTTGCTCCCCTTGGTGGAGCAGGGGAGAGCACAGCAAGAGTAAATGTGAGAAAACTTGTGGATTGAGATAAAGACAGTTTAACAGGGAAAGCAAAAGCCACACACACAAGCAAAGCAAAACAAGGAATTCATTTACCACTTCCCAAGGACAGGCAGGTGTTCAGCCATCCCCAGGAAAGCTGGGCTCCATCACAGGTAACAGTGACTTGGAAGACAAACACCATAACTCCCAACATCCCCCCACTCTTCCCTCTCCTCCCAACTTTATATGCTGAGTATGACTGCAGGAATGGTCAGGAATGTCCCTTTGATCTGTTGGGGTCAGCTGTCCTGGATGTGGCAGGGTGGTGCAAGAGGCAGAAAAGGCCTTGACTTTTTGCTGTTTTGAGCCCTGCTCGGCAATACCAAAATCACCTCTGTATAGTCACTGCTGTTTTCAGCACGAGTCTGAAACACAGCCCCATACTGGCTGAAAAGAATTAACTCTTTCCCAGCCAAAAACGGTACAAAAATCCAAAAGTTCTCCTCATTTCCAACCATTTGTGAGTTGAGGTAGATGTGGGTCCAGCAAACAGTGATGGACACAGCTGTGCACATGGGAGCTGCATGGTCTGTTCCCAACGAGGCACCAAGGGCTGCCCAAGGCACCAGTTTAACCCCTGGGCAGTGACAGAGGAGGAGGAGGAGGAGGTGACATCTGTGATCAGTGAGGTGGGGGAGAGCTGCAGCAATATGGGAAGCTCCAGCAGGAGCTCTGGAGATGGTGCCTGGCTGCTGCCCCAGCAGCATGGGGACCTGGGGCTCCTCTCTGTGACATCTGCACAGCTGTGGTGCACATCCCTTGGCTTAGACAAGCTTCACCTCATGCACAGATCCCATTACTGCAACAAGAGGTACAAACACCCACCCCTGCCCTGCATTTTGCTGTGGGGATTCATTCTTTTATTGTTCAGCTGCACCAAAAACTGTTGTGTTTGAAGCTGATTGCGTCTTTGCTCTTTCTGTTGGTGAGGACTGTCCTTCTGGACTGGTACAGAGAATGAAATAAAAAGGAATGTAATGTATTGATTTTTTAAAACTTATTTATTATCTCTTTCAGCATAGTATAATAAAAGCTCTGCATCAGAAGACCATGCTTTGCTTTTCATTCCTTTCACAACTCTAAGAACTTGCAATGAAGGCAGTGATCAGTCTTCCTGCTTCTGCTACAGCAGTTCCAAAGTAATAGGTTGGTTTAATCCTCTGTCAACAGGCAGAGTATGAAATTTGCTATGGGGAAACAATGTGTCTAGAAATGTATTTATAAATATGCTAAGTGCATCCTCAGAACCTTTTTTTCTGATTCTTTAGCATTGTTTCAAAAGCAGTCTCCTTCATTGTTTCTTCAGAAATGCACATGCTTACCTTGAATAACTCATTATGAACTTCTGCACAAAGACCTTCAGGAGTTTAAGAGAAAAAAACATCTGTTATTCAAAATAACCTCATCTCAGTAGACAGTTTTCCTGTATCCAGTCTGGGTGCAGTATGAGTGTTTTGCAGGTGCAGTCTTGCTGACCTTGGATGTAGCAAATAGGTGTAAATGACATTCAGGCCCCTCTGCTGCTGTCATTATGGGTTCTTTGTTATACTGCAGGAGTCACATTAGCATTACACTGAGAGTACAGTATTGCAGGTGAAAGAGAAAACTGAGCCTCATGGATATTACAGTATAACAGCTTTGGCTCAGGCTCCTGAGGCAGTGAGCCAAGCGATAACAAAATGTAAGTCAAATTAAATACAAAAAACCCTCCTACATTAGCATTAAGGATTTGACTTGCACTCCTTAAGAAAAAGTGTTCTAAGTTAAGTCTGCTTCTGTCTGAGTTTGGAATGAAAGTGATACAGGCAACTTAAACTTTCAAAAAATGGACAATTGCTCGCTTGGTTTTGTGTTATGTTTTAATTGTGCTTTAGGCAGCTTGTAAACAGCATATACCACATTTAATCATATCATATTATACATATTTTTTAATCATATCATTTTTTCAGCCAGGAAAAAATTAGGGTCTGATCTATGATTTTTGTAATCAAATTTAGTAAACTTTGAAGCAGGAGATGACAACTCAGGAATACGCGTAAAAAAAATAAATTGCCAAATGCATGAAAAGAGTATACACTGGAATATGATTTCCAAAATAACCTTTTCACAGTGTTGTTCATCTCGCATTAATTTCCAGAATTGCATTAATCCATTGTAGGTTCACATTTTTGCAGTAAGAAATATAATTTTCTAGTTGATAGGGTCTCGCTTAACCATATAATTAATTGGTAAACCTTTAAAAATTAGCTTATATTTTAAAAGCCAGGGAATGCAAATTGTTAAGTGTATACAAATCCCCTTAAAAGGAATGGAAGGACTAAGATAAGCAAAGAGCACAGTGTCAGGCTTGTTGCAAAACTGAACTGCCATTCCTTTTTAACCACAGTTGCATGCAAAAAGCACAAAGAATCTAGGCAGCAAGTTTTGACTTAGAATATTAAAAAAAAAAAAGGGGGCTGATAAAAAGTCCCTCCTCTTCTTCAAAAGACAGAATGAAGAAAATACCAAAAGCTACATAATAGTCAGTTCTGGTGGTGGGGAAGGAGCAGGACAAAAAGTCATTCTTCATCCACAGGCATGGCAGAAATAAAACAGGATGCAATCAAAGTATAATTGGAAATGTGGATTTTTAAAAATATTCTTAGTTCCTTTTTCTATTAATTACCAGATCTTGTGAACCGTTATATTTTAGAGGAACGAGTCAGACAAGATGTCTGCTTATAATTAAGGTGATGAAGAAGCATCAAAATAATGTCCCAATTCAAAAAAACTTAATAAAAATGAAAATATAATACATGTGCTGACAACAAATAATGTGAACATGCTTGAAATACATCAGGCAGGAGTCAAAAAGGACATTGAAAAATCTGCAGCCTACTGATAGCCTGAATGGCCCTGCACAGAGTGAAATGTTTACCTATCAACTTCTCCTATGGAAATTTATGTATATAAAGCTATGGGAAATGATCTAACCTTAAATTGAAATTCTTACATCCATGGGGAGACAAAAGTGCCCGTGGGACTTCCTTTGTTTATTTCTTATTAATTGAATTCTAAGTAGAAATGGTAAAGGTTGGCACTTATTAAAAAAAAAAAAAGATTGACATGAAGAGAGAGAGATTTAAAACCAAAATCAATTTCTTTTTGATATGGAATGATATAATTCCTCACAACACTGTATGTATCTTCAAACTAGCTAAATATGAAAAGGAAGATTTCTGTTTCAATATTTTTACAGTTTAAAAATTTGCTTTTGCTGACTGTCATAAACTCTCAAAGGTGACCAAAAAAAAAAGGTTCTTTCTAACCAATGCTCTGTTTCTGCAATTGATCTTTGATCTCTTTTTTTTTTTTAATTGGGACCAAGCAGCAGACAATAAAATGAAAGTCAATAAACAGGTCAGCTTCTCTCCAGCCCTGGGGGCATTCCTGCCTTTGTCTAAAGAAACCCTAAACCTCCAGTCATATGGCAAATGTCCTGGCAAAAATAATGATGACAAGTTATAAAAAAAGATTGAAGTGCTAGGAGTTTGAAAAACAGTCCTTGCAATAAAAAAATCTCAGATTGGTGACTGTAAAATGAAAAGGCATCCATGTACTGTGCACAGTGAGAGGCAGAAGCAGGCACCTTAGCTTGAAGCCATCCTGGGGCTACCTTGGGCTCATTGCCCATGGCCACCTTTTCATGCAAAGGAGAATCCATGGCAAACCATGGGGTTTTGTCCATCTTTATAAATGCCAGCCATTTAACCTCCAGGTGAGTCAGAAGCCCTGCAGCATGCTGTCCAAATACTCACTGAGGGTGAAATTGCCCTGACATTTCACAATAATTGACAAAAGCTCTGATCTCCAGGGAAGTGGTGGAGTTCTTAGGTGAGCCCATGTTTCCAGCTGGCTCAGGGGCTGGCATGTCCTGGGGCGTGTCTCAGATGCTTTCCTGTGTTTGGTGTCCCTGTGCCACAGCGGCTGCTGTCCTTGCTGGTTGGTGTGTGGGACAAGTCCCCCCGCTGCGCTCTGAGTCACCACATTAATCAGTGCTTTGCTGCCTCTTGTCTCCTCCCTGCAGGGAGGCAGGAAACACACTGAGTATCCTTGAAATTGGCATCCAAGATGTGAACAGGATGTGGAGCTACTCATCCTCTGAGCACCCTGATCCATAAGTCTCCTTACAGCATCGGCTGCACATGAAAATCCCTCTTCACCCACGTGCTTCAGTGGGTGAGCACTGATGTCATTGCTCTGGAGCCAGATGAGATGCACTGTTTGGCTGGAGGAAGCCTCTTGGTTGCCAGCTGGTTTGCAGGTAGCACTGACCTACAAAGCCCCAAACAAGCCTTCTCTGTGTTCACATCCCCTTCTCTCCTTCTGTGAGTCATGGGCAATGAAATAGTATAGGCACACAATTATGGAGAGCTTCTCGTCCTGAGCAGGCTTTTTTACTCTTTTACACAGGGATGCTTCAATCATTTATCCAAAACAGGGAAGGGACAGACATTTCCAAAACTGAAATAGAGGCTTTATTAGGAGTACAGTGTACACAGATTCTTGCTCTGAAGAGGATGCAAGCTCACTCCAAAAAGCACAGATTTCAGGGAGCTGTTGAGCAGTTGGGTTCAAGGTGCCTCTCAGACACCAAATGGGAGCTGTACAAGGGATATTGGGGTAGAAGTATGTGTCTTTGCACTGGCAGAGTCACATCAGTGTGGAATCTCTCAGTCTTCTTCTGGCCTGCACAGAGGGTTCTCCAACCAATATAACTTTAATTAAAGGAGAACCTTTGAGCAACTTCATCTACAAGCTTTGAGCTGGCCCAGGAGGCTGTTCAGCTGTGCCACATCTCCAGGCTTTCTCCCCATGCAGCAGTTGCTCTTGCAGGTACAACATGCAAGCATAATCAGTTAAACTAACCATGAGATATTCTGAGTGACAATCAGGGTCCTTCCACACTTTCTTTCACCAGCAGCAGCAGTGTGAACCTGCCAAGAGGAGGTGGGTGGGCCACACGACTTCAAGTTGCTGCTGATAAATTATTAATTCTCCAAGAGGGTGCTGAGAGTTGAAAGTTGGAGAGGAGATGTAACTTCCAAGAATCCAGCGATCATTTAAAAAGGACTTGTTCCTGATAGGGACAGTGGGAGAGACAAGACTATATGCAAAGTGCTGACCTGGGGGCAAGTTGAGCATGTCTTGCTTTCCTGGAAGGTTCTGAATTTGTCAGAGTTGTGTGCAACCCTATTAAAAAAAAATGGGCCTTATAGACTTTGGCCAGAAATTATTCTAAACCAATCCTGGTATAATTCCCTTTACAGACTACTGCATAATTGCTTGTTTCCCCCTTTACAGTAACCGAGAAATCCCCGAGGTGCAGAGCACCAGGAGCCGCTCCTGTGCAAGCTGTCCATCAAGGCAGACTGGCCCTCCTGGCCCAGGTCCAACAGCCTCCAGTCCTGTATTCATTGGCACCACGAGACAATAAGGTTTAGCAAAATAAGGCTGATGGCAGCAGCTCTGGTAATCCTGCCCTAACCTGTGCTAAAATGACACCGTGTGAAAATGCCAGCCTTTGCAGGTACAGGCTAGAGTGTTAGGGGTTTAATGCTTGGTGAACGCTAGACTGTAGGAATTCAAATTAAAAATGGCTGGAAAATCCCCATTATCATCATAACTAAGAAGTAGGAGGGTCTTAGCTCATCACCTCCCACCACAGGACCCCCAGCCTCAGGTTGTCTAAAGCCCTCATTAAGACTTCTTTTGACCTGCACGATGGGTCTGATGAATTAGAGAATTCATATTTCCCAATGAAGATATCAGGGCAACTAGGTACACTGGGAAGTTAATTTCATAATTGTCTGCTCCAAACCCTGGATATTCCCACCAGTTCATCAGAAATTCAGTTCAAGCCCCCTGCAGGTGGTGGGATTTTCTGATACATGGGAAGTCACCTTCACGTGCTGATGCACCATTTAAAGTTCACACAGCAGTGCACAGTAGAACCTGTGTAACTCACAGAGAAACAATACAGTTAAGACAGAAAATCCAGATTTGCCGCTAATGTAAATGATGAGCACTTCACTGTAGCACTCTAAAACAAAGGCAGCTTTAAAATTCCAGATCACAAAGCCGCACCCAGCTTTAGTTTTCATCCTCTAAACAATGAGCCACTGTCATCTTCTCATCATACCCAAGGGACAAGAGAGCAAAGGGGAGTTCTTGATTGCAGAGCAATGCTTACATTTGTTTGTATATCCCTAACCTGGAGAGAGATGGTATGTTGCCATCCCCATATTCAATTCTTTACCTTTCAAGGGCCCTTGAAAATAGGAATGTCTGCTTACTGGTTTGTACAAATGCTGAACTAAACTGTAAGTATAAGGCTTTGTGAATTTAATCTAGAGGAGGCAGCTACTAAAGCAAATATTCAAAATGCATTTGGAGGGATGGTATGAACTAGTAGTGCAGGCTAAGGTTGTTATGCATAAATAGTATTTCTCTCTTAGAATATTGATGGCTTATAGGTGAATCAACATTCCAGTCATAACAATTGGTTTGACCAGGCAAAGTCAAGTGGTACATTGACCCGTGGCTCAAGAACTGAGCATCAATAAAAACAACAGCAGCAGCAATTGGGTGAGAGAATTCATGGTCTAGGTGTGTTGTAGGTCTGTCACCTGCCCTGATGATAGAATTACCCCTACAGAGGGTGTTTCCTGACTATCAAGACGAATTTAAAATCTTGTACCCCTGCACAGCAGCTGCAGGTTGGTTTGCAGCAGAGGTAAGAAAAAGGCTGTGGTTTTAACCCAGATGAAAAATAACAGGAAATCTTCCCTGCAGCCTTAGGTAGGCACCGTGGGCTTCTGGTGAGGTGCAGCACTCCAGCTCAGTCTCTCCTGGCTGTCAGCCACGTTAATAAAGCACACTGGAGCACAGAGGCACATCCTGCCCTTACACACCAGTGTGCAGCTACATGCCATCCCCTGGCCAGCAGAACACACTGGCAAATCAGCAGCTCCTTCAATGTCCCTGTTGGCTGTGCACAAGCTCTCTGAGCCTTGCAGCCATGCGTGGCAGGACCAGTCAGATGGAGAGCTTCCTGCACTGCTCCAACAGGTGCCCAGCAGAGCCTGAGAAATGTCAGCTCTGCAGAGAGACCTGGCAGGACAAAATCATTCAATTCTGGTGCAGGAGGAGTTTGTGATGAAGGCCTGACTGATGCTCTTTGTGCAAAACTGAGCAGAGCCTCATGTCTTTATAAATCCTCTGCATTATTTTAGATCTGATGAAAGCTAGACTGTCAGTTCAGCACAGGAAAAATTCATCCATGTGTAGGAGTATTCTATGAGACTGTGTGCCTTCCACACCAGAATATGGCTTCAGGGAGACCCAGAATCACACTGGCCTTTTCCAAGCCCTCTGCCCAGGAAGAAATTTCTCTCTAAATGGAAAACAGCTCTCCAGTAAGTAAAACCTCCTAGAATATCTTGCATGACTGATGTGTCACATGGTACATCATGTACTGTATTTCCCCCCCCCAGGTAATCTGCCTGAACAAAGACTTGCTTTTGCCCTCAAGTTCTTTTGCCTCCTTGTGTCTCTCATTCTTCAGCAATGCCCTCCATGCTGGAGCGATGCTGTGAAGCTTTGCTATATTGTGCAATGTTGTCAAAGAAATTTATGGTCCAGTATTTTGGCTTTTTGGAGGGCTGCTCCTCCCCTTTCTGCTTTAGCAAAGAATTTACTCTGGTCAAGGTCATGTGAATTTCACCAGTGGGGATACCTGGCTGACAGGATACCAGTGTGCCCCAGAAATGTATTATCTTTCAAAATACATGACAACAAGGTATTAAACCCTTACTCAGCCTGCAGCTTTTTAATTCCAGATTCGGCTGGATTTGCACACTATACAGACAGAAATTTGGTAGTTGCTTCAGAAAGGAAAAAAAAAGATAAAAATTGATAAGTTAGAATAAAAGCATGAATCCATATCAATCACTCAGAAAGGTTTATACACAGATAGGTGTGTGGGAAAACTGGAAGAACTCAATCAAAACTGATGCAGAGAAGAAATGACTGGCTATATTGACAATGAGGGATAATAACTATAGAGCTACATGGCAGGAAGACTTACAAAAGGGAGCCTCAGAACTAGTGACATAATTTGAATGAAAAATGTCTCAGGAAAACTTAAATGTCATTGCTGCTCAGGTTGTCAACAGTAATGCTGTCATTTAGGTAAATGCTACATTATTTTATTACAAGCCTTTAATTACCGTTCTTGCATTCTAACCATGTTTTGTTAAGCTCAACATTAAGGTGACCCATTATTACTTATTAAAGGCAAAATGGCAGGATAATAGCAGGCTAGTCCAAAAAATCCTCAGTATGGTATGCATTCATGGAGCCCACCCTGGACAGCCACACTCAGTACTTCAGTAACACTGTTTTTGGTTTATCTGTTTCCGTTTGTCACATCTTCCCACAAGTATGAGGTTCAGCTTCCCTCCAAAAATCAGGGGCATGATGGTGTACTTCTAAAGACTGGAAAACTGAAAAATTAGTTGGCCATTATTTGGCCATTAGTTGGCCAGGATGGACTCATGGCAGAGGCCTAGCCCTCCAGAACTTAGATCTGATGGAAGGAATGCAATCAGTGTGCTTTTCAAAAGGAGGCTTCACACGTCAGCAGGTACTTCTTAAGGAGAGGTTGCATCCCATAGCTTTCCAGCCCAGGCTTCCTTAAGGACATTAATTCATCAATCTGCTTCATAGCTGACAGCTGAACTGTGAACTTGAGGTTTTTTGCACTGTCTGTGAGATTGTGCTTCCAAACCCTCAGACAATGCAGTGGAAAAAAACTGGAAAATGCACTTATACCTTAGTCCCATCACATGACTCGTCTGTTCTTGACCCCAAGTTCACATTCAACTTAAATAAGAGAATGAAACAGATATATAACAAGGGAAATGGGCCTGGGGGAGGGAAGTGATAATGGCCACATGCTGCAATACAGAGAAGAACTGGAGCAAAGTATTAACACGTGAAAATCACAATTCAAGGTAGGAATAAATCAAATGGGCTGCAAAGACTGCAGTGTATCCAAGATACTTTCTGTGAGGTAGAGAAAAGAGGCCATCCAGGGATTTGTAGAAGGGACAGTTTTCAGCCCTAGAAAAAAACCCATTCTACTGAACAAGTAACAAATATCACCCTCAGATCTGGTTTTCTTACTTTGCGATTTTTTTTCTTGACCTGCTGCAATTTTACAATGATCTCTATAACTTTGTGGCTGGTCTGTTGCTTGAAACAAACTGACTCATCAAATGATGCACTTTTACTGCTGTTTGCACTACTGTAACAGCCTTATCTACAGTACAATAGTTCACTGCACTACCTGAATAAATAAAAAAGCTACCAAGTCAAAGCTATAAGTCACAGCTATCAAAGACAGAAGATATTTTCACTTTAGAAGTCCATAAGAGAACTTGCATAGTGTACTATATCCTTAAAAGACTTGCTGAGTGTTTTCCATCCAAAGGACTCAATCCTTGCTGGATTTGCATATGTGGAAGATTGCATATGAGATTTCTTCTGTCTTCTAGAAGATTTGGTGCGAAACAGAGAATTCAAACCGGAAAGAGGAAGGATGTCAGTGGGAAAATAACCTGAATTTGATCATAAAACTTCTTTTGCACAGACTGTATGGAAAGGACATGGCAAAGTGGTGAGGGGAACTGCAAAGAATGTACACAAAGAGTTGACAGAAGCTGTATAAAGAACATACTTAAGTCTCTCCAAAATTTGTTCCCCAGTCTCTGTATGGAGACTGTTTTTCAATGACTTTTTGATCATAATTCCTGCATGTGGCTCTGCCCTGCACATTTCAGGCTGTTTTGTTCAGTGCTCAGCACCAGGCAGGCATTTTCAGTGTGCATGAGCAGCAATAGGAACAGGACTATGTAGTTAATGGGAAGCATTTGTTATTACCTAATTTCATCAAATATATAAGTATTTAAGAAAGCAAATTATGAATATTACTGACAGTCATGGGTTTGTTCAAGGTTGAATACAGTCCTGGAGTCAAAGATTAAATAGCCGTTGCCTGATATAATTCATCATCATGAACCTGTGGATATAATGGCAACCAAGGAGTTTTTGGCCAAGGAGAGAATTCATAACACAAGACAACTCAGAGAAGTTCCACCTACTTTAAATGTCTTTTTTCTTTAAATATAGACCATCCATATGAATATCTACTCATTGTTCCATAAGGGCCAATTATCAGTCCTTTGGAATCATTCTTCTAGCCTGTGGGGCTCTGTGATGCTTTTTTTCCTCCCACATTTGGAGCACAGTTCTCAAGTGTTAATTTACAGAGAAACCACATGATTTAATTTCACATTCAGGGCTGAACTAAACACACAAAACAAGCAGGTTAACAAATGCAGGTTTTACATAGTGATGATAATGATCCATGTAAATGGGACTTGTAACAATCAATTACTTTGATCAATAAGGATTTTAGAAAATCAAAATCACTACTGATATAAAAAATAAACTAAAATCTCTTTGCTCTTGAGAGAAGTGACTGCTAGGGTCTCTCTCTCCTGAAGGCAACAGTACTATTCCTTGCCTGGAAAAATTTTGCTCCATGAAATGTAGCTACCCTCCTTGCTATGAATAGCTATGTTTCTTCTTCATTTGCATGAAGGACCTCTCTTAAAAATACAAAATAAGCAAAGAAGAGTAACAAAACTTACAATGGAGATTAAAAAAAAAAAACAAACCAAACAACCCACCCCTCCCCCTTTAAATTTCTAAAATACCTTAAAATTAAAACTGAGCAGAGGTCACACAAAGTAATTTTCATTAACAGGAATAAAACCCAACCTGTTGAGTTGACACCACTGAAAAACCGCAATAAAGACATTTTCATATAAGGTATACTAGAACATGATGTATTAGGACATGTATGACAAAACAAGCCAGTTCTGAATGTATGAAAGTACTGCTGCAGTAGTTCATGCTGACTTTTGAAGGGGGTGTTTTCCGCCTCCCAGGGCAGCCTGAAAATATTGCTCTATCTAGTACAAACAGGCCATTATACACTGCATTAAACAAACCCAGCAGTGTTTGGTAGACTTGATCATTGCCTACTTTTGTGTCCTTTGGAGGAGTCATGCCATAGGCTCTCATTTCCCAGCATTCCAGGAAGTGTCTCCTCCATTTATGCACTGAGTTACCTCAGAGGAAACTTCTGTGAGAAAGCCTAACCAAAGCAGCAAAACTCATTTTGATGTGCTCTTGATGTGCAGTGGGCTCTGATGTAAGTTCTCACAGCCATTTCGGCACAAAGAAAAATATCATCCCCATGTCTGTTTTTTTTATTACATATTAAACCTCAGCTCCCAAAACTGTGATCAGAAATAGAAGCAATGACCAATTCTGCTACGTGTCTCTGATAGTAATGGAAAAACAGAAGCCACACATAGATGCATTTGGAAAGAGGGAAAAAATACAGAAATGTTCTTTTGAGTCAGTTGGGTAAAATCATGTTTTGCAATATTAAAAAAAAAAAAAAAAGATATTTAGATTCCTTTGTACAGACTGGAAAAATAGTCACTGGGTGTTCACATTGAAATTCATGCTGACACAGATTTTTAATTACTTAGGGTGAATTAAAGGATCAAAGTTCTGAGGAAGAGAAAATAAGTTCTCTTGTGCTTTAAAATTATGGATTTTACTAAAACATGCTGAAATATTCAATTTCATTCCCTTTGCAAGTCAACAAACAAGACAGGGGCAAAAGCTCCCTCTCAAAGCATTTATTCTTTAGTATGAAATTAGTTTTCATTTACCTTAATTTGTTCTGTTTGCTGAGAATTACTGGAGTTATTAAAGCTCAGACTTGAATTTTAGGATCAAATTACTTTCTCATTAATTTAGTAGTATAATAATCTCACACACCCGTGGCATCTTCCTTTACCAACATCTTCATGTCTCCTGTTCATTTCTGGAGTGGCAAGCTGCCTGTTTTGCCTGTGAATATATATATTTGTGCACATAACATTCCTCATGGCTGGGCCATCCCAATCCTTGGTCTCAACTTTCAAGTTGAGAAAGCAAATGGAGAAGTAAATTATGTGTATAATATCTGCTTCTCAGACTTATTAATGACAATATTAGAAGGATTTTTCAAAAGCAATAGAATGCAGGGCATAGTCTTCTCCTGAAGCTGGACATCCTGAAGTGAGAGGCATTTGAAAGTTTTACTAAGGAAAATTTCTGCTAATGACCTTAGCTATCTTGTTTACCTCAAATAATTTTTGATAAACCTTTTTATCCCAACAAGACATTCCCTGTCAAGAATGCTGACAGAGCTGGTCAAGGACTCCTTATGAATCAGGAAAAATCACTTCTGACACCAGAACAGGACACAGGAGCTGCTGGTGGGTTCTCACTTTAGCATAAAGGGAGTAGGGAAGCCCTAGGCAGGTTTTGATTGCAAAAGACAGACTTTCAGACAACAACTGGGATAGAAGCCCCTCAAACAGACTCAATTAATTCATAGGATCTTTGAATACAGTGACCTAAAGCAAGTGCTGTTACCACGTACACATCAACTCAAACCACTCATACACAGGGGGATGACAAAAATGTTAAGATAAACTCCTGAACTCCCAGAAAAGAAAAGCATGAGAGCATGATAGAAACATCACAGGCAAGTAAACACAAATCTGGTCTCTAAATTAACATGAACAAAACCAGCATCAAAAGCAGTTAGCATGTGAAATCAAAGGATTTTACTATTGTAGTGCAGCACTGGAGAAAACGGATGGCTTTGCAATACCTGTGGGAACAGATAAGCATTAATGACAGCACGGGAAAGATGAAAGAGATTAACTAAGTATTCTGGCAATGTGTCCTCCTCACCTTGACCTACAGTGCAATGCAATACAGCCCACTTTTTGCATAAAATACTTAACATGTCTCATAAAATGTTTATAGGGAGTGTCAGCCAAGGTAGAGGAAGACTATAGAGAAATGCAATCCCCAGAGCAAGTCATAAGTAGTTGAGATAAAAGTTTGCACAATTTCCTGTTCTCCCTTTTCTGTCCCCACCTCTTATAAAATCTGCAGATTTTTCTTCTTGTTTTCCACTCCTTTATGTGTGGTTTCACACTTTAATGTCACAAGCTAATGTGAGATGTCATGTATTTATTATTTTAATTTACTTATCACATAAATTTATTCTTCTGGTTGCTGCTGAAAGAAAGCAGAAAGAAAGTCAGATCCCCTGCACCTAGCAACCTCCCAACTTTGTGTGACCCTGGTAAATTCAATGCTGAAATATTCTCAAAGTAAAGAGAGATTATGCACTATTATGCAAGTGGAAGTCTTACAATTTTCTTTGGTATCTCCTCTCTATTCAAGACCCAGAGAATACACATATTTGGTTTCTCCTGAGAAGAAACCTAGCCTTTCTACTCCTTCTGATTCCTAAAACTGGAAGGAGAAAGGGAGAGATTGGTGGGGAGAGTGTGATGAAAACAGTCTTTTTTGCTGAGAGGGTGCAGGTGAGTACCAGGACACAGGTCGAACTGCCTCACCTCCCCAAGTCCTTGCAGTGAGACCGTGGAGGACACCACCAGGAGGAGCAGGAATCTGAAGCCATTCCAGCAGCAGAGCCATGTGGAATGAGCTACAGGAAGTTTTAATTTTTACAAGATCTAAACGTGATTTTACAGTTGGGTTTAGATGCAGCAGCTGTGTGGGAAACAAATAGAGGAGATAACGAAGTCTTGGGAGGTGCAAGTCCATCCCCAATGCCAAGTCCATCCTGTTACAGTGTCCCTAACTCTGATGTCAGTGGAGCTGTGCTTGCAGGCACAGAGACTGACCTAGGCCCAATTGCAGCTATTGAACATGCCAAACTACACCTGGGAAAATGGGAAAATAAGCAGGGAAAAGTGACAGGGATGGTGATAGGCTACCACAAAAATAAAAAATAATTATATAACTGAGCAAGGAGTAAAAGACAAAACTCCAGCAGTGTGAGAAGTGAGAAGGCAATGGGCCAGGACAGGGGACAGGTGTCCTCCTGGCCTGTGGAGTCGGGATGCAGGGGGATTGACCCCTGCTCTTGTGTCAGTACTAGCCAGCAGAGTGAGTGCAGCTCTGGGAGGTGCACCCAGGTAGAGCAACTCTGCTGCAGTGTTAGGAAGTCCTCCCCTGAAAAGAGAAGGGTGTTTTTCACCTGAAGTAGTTTAGGTTTAGTTTGGATGGAAAATCCCTGGCACCAGATCGCTCTCCATAGAGCTGCAGAGTCTGGGTTAGAATTTCTAGAAATCAAGTTTCATTATGAAAGGAACCAAAACATCCCACACCATGGGCAGGGATTAACCTCAGCACAGCATGCTACTCATCCTCCTGGCCCACTGCCAGGACTGACAAGGGTTTGCCTGAAATCTCAGTCCTGGCAGGTAGCAGCCATCACATCCTTCTGGAACAAGGTCTCTCCAACTGCTGGCCATCGTTTTGGGATGTAGGTGGTCTGCATTCCAGCAGTTAGCTCCTCTAAAGTAGAGCCTTGCTAAATAAACTCTAGTGGCTGGAGGAAGAGGGAGAGAAAAGATTTGTATCTTTGCACTCCTGCCACATAAACAGGATTTTGCATCAAGACTTGCAGGAATCAAACCAGGAACCAAAGAATCACCTCCATTTCAGGGACGCATATTTTGCTAATTCCACCTGCTTACCTTCCTTGTATTGAGTGGGGCAGGAGAGCCTTCTGAGTGGGACAGAATGTGCCCAGGAACCACAGATTTAGGCTAGTTGTTTAATTAGTTGGGCCATCCAGTCAGCTAAGAGCATGAACTGGGGGAATTGAGTCACAGTCAATTTCCACAGTGGGCTGCAGAACCCTGACTGTGGTACTGCAAAGAAGAACTGAGCACAATGTGGGATGGATACTCCTCCACTTAAGTCTCAGAGTCCTTTCAGGTCCTTTCAAGAATTGTATTCTGAAAAAAAAACAAAACACCTTTGCAATGTCTACTACAGATATTAATGCTGCATAATTTTGAGATTTCATGACTTCTGTGTTGTTTTATTGGAAAATAAAACCTCCTTTCAGCCACTAATGAGAATGAAGTATTTATATTTAATAGAGTTTCAGTGGTAGTGGAGAAAAACTGTGTCTTAAATTGAGACTTCAGCTCCTAATTGGCCTTCTCAAACTGTATGAGACCATTTATATGCTGAAGGAAGTCACTGCAGTACCTAGTCATCTGTATAACCCTCCATCTCTATTTTGCTTATGTGAATTGTAATGGAGATTTACAGGAATCTGTGGTCTGTAGAATATCTTTGTTTAAAATATAATGGCCACGTATCAGCAAGAGTTCTCCTCTGAAGAGGCCCGAGCAGCCAGTGCAGATAAATATTCCAGATGGCATTTTCTTTTCCACCTGATATTTTCCTGCCTGAGTGCATGAAATGGGACAGAGCAAGGCAGACCAGGAGGTATTTTGTGAGGCAGCAGAAATTAGCTAGCCAATTTAGTTATCAAACAGGTATTTTAAACCACAAGTATTGAACCTCTAATGACTTAACTTGTTGGTGATGAGATATAAGCTAAACAATACACGGACAATGGTACAGTGCTTTAGGTGTCTGCTGGGAAAATAAAGGGAAAGATAAAAAAAAAGGAGTCAACACATTTGACTTAATGCAGAGGTTGCTTTTATTTCTCATTCTGTAGCCTCTGGGGACTTATTTAATCAATAACAGTATCCCATTCCATCACAATATTCCATCCTTTTTAATATGGGAATAATAACAACACCCCAAAAGGTGTCCAGAAAGGAAGAAGTTTGTTGAACAAGTCAGCCTGGAGCTCTGCTACACTTTCTGAATAAAGGTCTCCCTCCTAATTCTTCTCCTTAAATGGCAATCATCTGATAAGGAAGGATATGTGCTTTGTATGTCCCTGCTGGAAATAATTATGTTCTTATATCACATGTATATTTGTATCTATAGTTGTGTATATGCATATGTATGTAAATTAATGTGTATAAGTATGTAAAAGATTTAAACAACATGATTTCTCCTCTGCCTTCTGAATCCTGATACATTAATCTTGTGATGGGCTCCTTGGAGATGAAGAGCTCTAATGCAAATCTTCAACTAACCTTGTTTTTACCAAACTGTCTTGTTTTCATTGTGGTCTGTATGAAGTACCTCATTTTACTAAGAAATTGCTTCAGAGATGGAAGGTCACATTGGTTTTTCTTTCTGACTTGCTAGTTACATGCTGCTCTACTGTAGTAACAAGGTTAAGGCCCTGGAATCAAATATAAGAGCAGAATGTTTTCTGTTTGAGGGAAAATGAAGATTCGTTTAGATTTGCTGCGCTGACTTGCAGGGCTTGCACACCAGGATTTTTGCCATGACATCTGATCCCCTTTTATGTATTTGTCAGTGCTGTTCTGCAAAAAACATATTCAGCTTGAGCACTAAAACACACTGATGGCTGCTGGAGGGTAGATTGATTTCAAGTCTCAAGACAGATTCACATGATTCACAACTCCTACAAAGCAAGAAGGTTGTAGGTCTGTTAAGCCCATGCTATATCACATACCAGTAAGAAAGAGGGGCTGAACACACTAAGGAGCTCGGATTTTCACTTTTTAGGTACCCTTGAGCACATGAGGCCAAAGTGTTTCACCAGTCCAAGAGAAACCTGGTGGTAAAGCTGTGATTTACAAAGGGAATAACTTAAAATTTGCACTCACTGATTTGGAGTGCAAAATCATGAATTTGGGCCCAAAGAACAGTGTAGGCATGTTTAAAAATATTTACAACAAAATGATGCTTACTTTTGTGTTGAGTTTTTTGACTGTCTTTATAATTTTTTTTTGTGCTTGCTTATGTTTTATGATCCTAATAAATAAAGATGCTAGATATTTTCTCCAACCGAACAATTTCCATTACAAAAATGTTCTAGAGAGCTAAAAGACAGATATGGGGTGGAATGCAAATACCTAAGCACATTTGTTTATTGCTATTTTAATTGCCCAGCAAGATGCTTTATTGAATGGGTCACCTGTAGGTCTTTTGTCACATCTGCCAGCTCTACATAGACCTGTCGGACACAGAGGGTGTAGAAAATGACAAGAAGTGTCTATATTAGAGTCCTGAATAGTTCTCTGGGTCACCTGCAATGTTTTCTTTTTATAAGTAATATTAAGTAATATTTTCCTTTTTTTGTTTTTTAAGCACCTATGGACATATTACCCAAAATTTGACAGAAGTAGACTACATCCAAAAACAAATTGCAATGTTTTGACACTTGACATTTTATTGCTTGTCAAGCTTGCCCCATGACATTCTCACGTCTCCAATGCAAAAAAATATGATGGTGATTTAACTTGTATGAAAATTACCACACCATTTCAGTTCTTAAATAGAATAGCATAGTGAAAGCAAAATTTTGGCTAAACAAAGTTCTTGAGTACATAATTAATCTCACTACAGAGAAACAGGGCTGCATGTGTGCTCCAAGATAAACATATTCTTAAATGCTACAATAAGCTGAAGCCAAAGAAAATACACATAGAACAGAGACAAGAAAGACATGTCCATGGAAATGTAGAATAAGAGGAAAAACCAGTGCAAGAAGGTGAAAGCAAGATATTCCAATCAATCAACAGGAATATGCATGGGGAAAGCACCTGAAACTATTTTCTGGGAAGGAAAATTTGAGAAGTTTTTAGCTAATTCTCATTCAGGTGGAGAAAGTTCTCAGCAAACAAAAAAGAGTATTTGCTGAAGAGGCATTTTTCACTAAGCATTATGAGATTTTCCTTTGAGATATTTCATCATGTAGGTTACATTCACCCCATCAATGATCTGCAATATCATAGGATCTGTGGAGCCCAAATAAAACAAGATGTCTGAAACCAACTAAGAAAATGAAATCCCCTGCCAGGGGACAAAAAAAACCAAAACCAAAACAAACAAACAAACAAAAAAACCCCAAAAACAAACAAAACAAAACAAAAAAAAAAAACAAAAAACAAAAAAAAAAACCCCACCAAAAAATACAACAACAACAACGACAACAAAAAAACTACACAAAAAACTCCAAAGGATAAGTAATGAGGCAAATCACAAATTTTATAGTAAACACACTTGTGATTTGCAAGCTATGTTCACCTCTCAGAAAGGAAGCTGTATGGATTTGTCAAGCAGCATTTCACAGGAAACACTTCCTTCAGCTTATAGTTTGTGCTACTGATGTGGTTTGTTCTGGGTATTCCAGTTGAGCCCACACATTTCTCTGAGCAAAGGTAAACCCCACTGTATTGGTCCTTGTTTGTGCTGCCAGGGAGCTGAATGGTGCCAAGCTTGGGTGCGCTCACATGTACCTCAGAGGTAAAGCTGAAATCCCTGGCTCTTTTTCCAGCTGAATTCCCCTCCAGCTGTTACCCACCTACCAGCCATTCCTTGCCAGCAAACTCCTTCCAAGGCTGTTTTCTAATCCAGATGCGTCAAATTATGCCTTTGGCATTCACGAACTACCTAGAGGACAGGTAAAAAAGCAAAATATTAAATACTGTATGGAGAAGAAAAATCAGATTAAAATGTGCCATATAGTCATGGTAGATCATTCAACCAGCTGGGCTAAATGTCAAAGTGACTGACACTTAAGTCATGCAAAACTCCCACAGATTGGAATAAGAGTGATGCATAAATAGTGACTTCAGGATCAAGTCTGTTCTTGGGAGCTACTGAATGCCTAATTTCTACTTCAGCCCTGGAATACACTCATCAGCATCCAAGAATCTGCCCCAAATCCTAGCTGTGTTTTGCAGAGCACCAAGACTATAAAATTTTCATTTTATCCCATCTCTGAACAAAACTTTTATTTTGTTTTTCTTAAGAAAAAATAATTATATGTATGTTATTAATGGTTTTAAGGATAATTTAACCTGCAGTTTTGTGTAACACAGAAAGAAAATATGCCACTGTTATGATCACATTTCAAGGGACTGAAATACTGTTGACCAGAGGTTAACTGCATTATTTGTAACCATTTCTGCCTAAAGTTTCTTGTTTTCTTACTTAGAAAAAGTTTAAGCAACACAAGAAGTTTGTACAGGCTTTCATCCTGTACTACATTCACCACAATTCCTTCAGAATCAAAATCTTCCAGACTGAAAAAAAGCCTCTGTTCTTAAAAAAAATTAATTTTAATAACTATGTACATTATGGACAATAAAGATGATTGAATATTTGAGCAGCACAGCTATGCAGTTTACATGGAGGCCATACATAGTTCTTTGCCCCAAGTAAATAACCTTAACCTAATGCAACTCAAAAGTTTGGAAACTTTCCATACTGCTTCTAGGAGGACAGTCATGAAGTATACTTCATTTCTGCAAAACTAGAAAAGACTTTTGCACACTTTTTTAGAATTGGAAGGATTGCTTAAGCAATTTTTTCAAAACATCAATACAATTAATAAAAATTATCATTCAATTTAAAACTAAAACAGCTTCTTGAATTTCACGATAGGCACCATTAGAGTCCAAATCTTTCTGAAGTTGATTCCATCTCCTACAATAAAAATCATTGTATTTTGTCATGAAATGTGAGAATATATGAAGATGCAAAAGGGAAAACATTGTTTTCTTCCACTGGCCCTGCTCAATGTGACAAGTGCCTCTGTGACGTTACTTAGAGAAAGTCTATACCTCGTCCAGAGCAAGCTGACCACCACATTTGACTCAGACAGGAGGCAGTAGTTTTACTAGAACCCATTCTATTCACTCCTCTCTGTGAGTGTCAGAGAAAGGTGAGTTTCTCTCCTAAAAGCAGAGTGACATGCTAACCTAACCCTAACCCCAACCCCAACCCTAACTATCCAGAGGAGCGCGCAGCCTCAGCGGAGCGGGGCTGTGTCTAACAGGCCACTATAATTCCTTGGTCTGTTGGTTCAGCAAATAAATGCCTGTTCATTGGTAGAAAAGTAATCTAGTTTTATCAGAAATATCGATAGACTGCATTCTGCAAAACCGGCACAATTAGCACATACCCAGCTTTTAACAGTTTCACCTTTCTCCGTAATTTGTTTTGGATAACACTTCCTTGGATATGCAGTGTCAGCCAACTGTACATTTTTTTTAGAATCTCAAAGTATAAGCAAATGTTTCAGTGTTCATATGAACCTAGGTTCTTACTTTTTTCATGAGGGGTGCAACCCTCAAAGGATTTTTAACTGCTTTTCATAATTACTCCTTTTTTTGGTGCTCTTTGTAAACACTTTGGCAGCAGCTCTCCCTTCACACCTGGATGTTTCAGGAGCAGCAACCTGACAGCTCTCTCTGTTTCAGCTGAATAAAAATGTATAGTCAGTTTTCATGACCTCACACAGAATTTCACGCAGAGCTGCCCAAAAGGAATTCATCAGCTTTAGAGCTTCACCCCAACTTACACTGCTTCAAAGTAATTTCACCTCTGATGGCCCTTGCAGGTTTCAGTCATTGTCACAGACTCCAGCTTGCCCCAGTGCTGCTCTCCCAGCCCCACAGGAGTGCTGGCAGGCAGCAGAGCAGCCAGGGAGTGCTGATGGTGCCACACTCTCAGGGGGGACCAGAGTCAGGTGTGCATCTTCAGCACCACCAGCCCTGGGCATGGGCTCCGCTGTAACTGCAGCATCCTTCTGTACAGGAGCATTTGCTCCTTGTGAGAATGTTTTATGATTAACTCAAAAATCAGAGAGACAATAAATTAGCATTTGAATGTTGTATTAGCTTTGCATGGCCTGGTTTTTGGTACTGTAAGACATGGCTTCTGTGAGAAGTTGCCAGAAGCTTCCAGCATGTCCAGCAGAGTCAGTCCCTGATTACTCTGAAGATGGCATGCTGCTGGCCAAGGCTGGGCAAATTAGAGGTGGTGGTAACACCTCTGTGATAACTCTTTTAAGAAGAATTCAAAAGAAAGGTCATGGGGCAGTTGTAACTCCAGTCAGAGAAGAGTGGGCTGAGAACAAGGAGACACCAAGGTCAGGGGAGAAGGAAGGGCAGGAGGTGCTCTGGGCACCTGCAAGATTCCCCTGCAGGCCATGGTGAGACCATGGTGAGGCAGCTGTGCCCCTGCAGCCCAGGGGGATCCACAGGGAATGTTGAGGATCTCGTGGGGGAGGTGCCCACACCAGAGTGGGAGAGCTTGGAGGAGGCTGTGTCTGGTGGTAGAGAGGGCCCTGCTCCCAGGCTGGAGCAGCCTGTCCTTGGAGGATTGCATCTCGTGGAAGAATGACACATGGCTAAGCAGTTTTGGGCGGACTGTTGTCTGTGGGAGGGACCCAAGTTGCAGCCATTTGCAGAGAGCTGTTTCTTGTGAGATGGACTCTCACTGGAGAAGTTCATGGAGCACTGTCTCCCCTGAAAGGGACCCCATGGTGCAGCAGGGGAAGGATTCCTATCCCTGAGCAGTGAGAAAAGCCTCAGGTTTCCCCAGACCACAACCAGATCATGACCTCCATTCCCTGCCTCCTGGAGGTAGAGCTGGGAAGGAGGGAGGAGTGTGGGGAAGATGTTTTTAAGGGCTTGTTGTGCCAGCCTTTTAAGGGCTTGTGTCAACCCACAAGAAAAGTGTATGCTGAAACCAAGAAAAAAACCCTAGTTTTGTATTATTATCTGTTTGCTTCAACACCTAAGAAATGAAATTTCATGTAAAGAAGAAAATAGTTTGTTCTAATTTGAATAAACATTTTCTTTTATGTATCTTTCTTTAAGCAAATAATCATGGCTGCAGTCAACACACGCAGCCCTCAATTAAATTTTCAGTGGTAGGATGAACATTTGTGGAGAAGTATTTGGTCTGCAGTGTGCACCAGAGAGCAGCTGATTGCCACAGTGCAACTCTTTCTTCCCCAGCCGCTGTGGCAGTGACATCAATGTGAGGAAAAAAGTAAAGGTCTTGTGGTTGAGATGCAGAAGGCGAGCACCTCACTCCGATTCTTGGCCCCACCACAGATTTCCTGCACCACAGTCTGGTGGCAGTGACATAACCTCTCTGTGCCTCCATTTCTTCCTCTCTGAAGCCTGCCTGTTTTCTTATCACTGCACTTGAGGAAGACCTGCTCAGGCCAAGGCAAGCAATGCTCAGCTGCCTCAAGTTGGAAGTCCCTCCTTTATTTCAGCAAGACCCTTGGAGGCAGAGGGCAAAATGCTCTGCAAACCTCCCGGCCTGGGGAGGCTGGGTCAGCAGCACAGACTCTTCTGTGATGCAGAGGATTTGAATTCCACCCAGCTGATGGCAGAAACTGTGGTGTCAGGAAGATAAGGACAGTCAATATTTCACAGCTGGTTCTGCTCTCAAATATCAATGAAAAGCTGCAGTCTTGGAAAGGTCACTGAGGCACAAATCTGACCAAGTAAATCAATTTATAGGTTGCTATTAAAATATTTTATACATTTAAAGCTGAATAGTTTTAAGTGAAAAGAGATATTTTTTTCAATGTGTTCTTGAACAGACCCCAAAACTGAGATATTGGTAAATGTAGAAGTACCGTGCAATCCAAGGTCTGAAATTGAATTTGTACATTACATTAGTAAAAAGCCTAAAAATTTCCCTTTTGCCTCTCCTATCCTCATGAATTTAAATAAAAGATTACACAAAGAAGAAAATAAACTGAAATATTTAACTGAAACATTGCTTTTAGAAAAAAAATCTACTTTGAAATAAGAATGAAGTACAGAAAATCACTAGAGTAGCCTGTTCTAATATTTTCTGTTGTTATGGTGATTTTCCAACTGAAGGGATTCTGATATTGCACATAACCATTAACTAAATATCCAGAGTTTTGGATCTATAGCTGAAATAAACTCTGAGTGTTGTTTGGTGATAAGTATCATTACTTCCCAGACCCTCAGTTGTCCTGAAATGACCTTGAAGGGAAGCATCACAAAAATACATTGTAGATTTTATGAGGTCAGTTTCAATTATATCCAGTCTGTTACTTCTAACACACTTTCCTCTGAGTGCTGTGTTATTTGAAAACACTCCTTTGTATTTCCAGTGATATCCTCCAGTTTTTTAATAAAATTCCTTTGAAAATGCCTATTTATCAATGGCAGGCATAAGTCTGATTTTTGCCTTGGGAAACAGTGATATTCCTGGAAGAATTACTTTAGGTAGCTAGAAAGATTAAAAACATAATTTAGTTTTATACAAACATGAAGTATGACTATAAAACCCTGCTCTTCTAGATATATGATTTGTTCTTTGGTCAAAATTAAAACAAAGAATGAAAACACTTAGCTAAAAGGTGTACTTCTCATCTTCTCCTCACTCTTTATAGCAGAAATCTACTTATCTTGGCTTTCTATAATAAGGTATTTTCCATCATCTAAAATTATGGCTGGGGCTGTATAAAGGTTGTGTCAGCATTTCCATTATAAAATCATATTTTAGGGGGCTCAGTCATAAAAACTCCCTCTACACTGAAACTCAGAATGCAACATCCCAACCTGGAGCATTTTTTTATCATTATTATATTATTATAAAACTAAATTTAAAAAATCTAGACGTGTTTGGCTGTTTTTCAGTTTTCTGAATGACACATGGGATGAGAAGAATTTCAGGTGAGGTGAGGGAACGGCACCCTGGTGAGGATGTTATACCTGGTGTTGGTGTACACAGTCTGCCACTGGAAGAGGAAAGGTCACTACGGGTAAAAATGGTCTCAGTAAAGACAAATCCCATCCCAAAAAGGAGAGGCACATAAATCCTGACAGGTTAAATGTTAAACCTCAGGAAGGCCTGCCAATTTAGTAAGGAGAAACTTATTAAAGGAACTCATTAAAGGAATAAAAGTTAATGATAAAACCTTTTTCAAATGTTTCAGGAGCAGGAAGTCTGTCAGAAAGTCAGTGGGGTGAATACCAGATCTGAGAGAAGAAAAGTTCTTGGTGACAATAAAACTCTCAGAAATGTTACATGAATTATTTTTATTTGAAACTTGTCTTTGTAGAGTCAGTCACGCAGGCTCCCAAACCAAAGCTGAACTCTGGAAGAAATGAATTGAAGGACCTGACTCCAACTGGATCTGTAGGAGAAGCTTTTTTTTTTTTTTTTTTTTTTAATTTTGAGGAAATGAAAAGTGTTCTATTAAGAAAAATGGTACTCATCCTGAAAAAGCTGAAGGACAAATTCAACTAAATTGCAAGCCATAGTGTGGAAATTATCACTTAAAGCAACCTCTGTGTGTGCCAACATTCCCTACAAGACTGGAGATAGATTGACCTTTGCTTTGAGCCAGGATGGAGGATCTTATGGTCTACCTACTTATAAGTATTTTTTTTCCTTAAAATTATATACTTCTATCTAATGCTTTGTTCCTTTTATGGAAGCTCAGCTTCTGGTGACCTACATACTCCAGCTACACAAGTTTAGAGAGACCAATGCAGAAAATAGGTTTTTCTTCCTTCAGTCTCCTTGCTAGAGCTTCCACCTAACATCTGCTGGACGGATTGTTTTCACCAGGAAGTGGCAAAAGAAGCCATTTGCTTATGATAATATCCAGGAGATGAGTCTCAGACATTCCTGCTGCCTTTTCACCACTGAGCCCTGTGGTGTGGAGAGCGTGGTCACCACGCTGAGAGTCTTGTTGCTGGGAAGGGAAAGTTCATGAATGTTACATCAAAAATCCACCACTGAGCACAGATACGCCTTCCATGACAGTATTTCTGGCTCAGAGGAGTCTGTATCTATGTCTGCCTACATTAAAAGGGATAATTACATTAATTAACATCTTTAATCCTTTTGAAACAGATTCACATCTGAGGCTGACTGTGAATGTAGCCCTCAAGAGTGGGTTGTACTCTGAGATCACCCAGGGCTGCAGAGCTGTCTCAGCCACCTCGGATGCTTTTGAAGAGCCTGCTGTGGTGGCAGGGGAGTGGTGCAGTGCCACAGCCTCCCCCAGCCCCTGCAGGCAGTGCCTTTCACCTCCAAGGATGCTCCACCTGCCCTCAGCTCCAGCTCTACTACTATGTTCTTCTCCATGATCATCTTGGAAAGGTCATTGGTCGTAGAGGCAGAGAGTTCAAAATCCTGATGCCAGGTCACTGGTTGTAAAAACTTGCTTTTCTTTTTGGAAAAAACAACTTCCTAGCTATACTCATTGTCGTCACTTAGCTCCCTTCACTGTGAGACACTTAATCGCTCTCCGTTCCTACAAAGAATTGTTTGAAAGGTGGGAGCATCCTCCTCCCCAGCCCTACAGCACTGTCACCCACACAGGCATCCTGCCCATTAATTGCAGTTGCTGTCACTCAGGGAGAGCACTGGGAAATCACACAGCTCTGCTGTTTCTGCCATCTCCTGCAGAGGAAAACAAATCTTGCCTGTTTTCTAACAGTGTCCCCGATTACTTCTGCTTCAAAGTAACTTCTTACAAGCTTTGGTGCATGCTTTGAGTGTTGTTTTGGTTTCTTGGTTACCCATCTGCCAAAGCTGACTCCTATAGAGGGGATGGGTGGGCACCTCAAGCATGGAGCCTGCCTTCCAGTGCAAGACTGGACCTCACATCACTGATGCTTTCAGTCAGGAACCTTTAGTTTTATTTTTACTCTTACACACTTCTACTTTATGAAAAACCTCATATAGCTCTGGTATTGAGAACAACTCATATCTTCATGAAAAAAATTCTGGGCTTTTTTTCTCCCCTACATCAGAACTGTGGACAGTGTGCAAGACAACATGATGACAGGCAGTCATGGATGGTCCTGGTCTTGGCCATGACATGCTGACATTCTTTCCAGTGGGGATGAGGCAACAGAAACAGGGACCACCAGCTCTCACACCCACCCACCTGAGCAAGTCCTGATGGGGATATTCACTGATAGTAATCCCAGTTCCTTGTTCAGCATCTCCTGTGAGACAACGCATTTTTTTAATTGAGGTTTTTTGTGCTATCTTCCTGTAAGAGTATTTTTGACATTTATGATGAAGTGTTTCTCCACAAAATTACTCTCCCAGAGCTGTCCAATTCTTAACCCATGTTCTCTGGGTTAAGAATATGTGTTGCACATTAACACATGAGAAAATATGTATTTCCCTCTGGTAGGGAGCAAAGAAATTGTTCATTTCTCTACTACTGTAGCATCATCTCCCAGGCAGAGTGAGTGAGTTCTGCCCAGCCTCCAGGCAGGATCAATTTGACCCAAGTGCAAAACACGCCCATGCTAGGAAAGACAAGAATTAAAGAAAGAAAAGCTGAAAATGCTGTGAACCTCTGGAAGACTTCAGTGATGTATTTGCTGTTCAGCCTTATAATACTGCATATCATACTGCTGGTTTAGTGCTAGCTGTGCTTTCTCTTGTCCTTTAAGAGTATTTCATGACGACAGTGCCAGATTTGGTTTAGCAAATACTGACACTGCAGGGGTGTCACTGGGGTCATCTCTGTGCTTAGTCCATGGGTGATTCTGCTTTCTTAGTGACAAAAATCATGGTGCATTGGTGCTCAGGCACAGTGAGAGATTCCTCTGTCACAGCAGTGGTGCTTCCCAAGGCTTTGAGGAATGATCCTCTTTCCCATAGACTGCAAGGACCAGGCAGCACAGGGGACTTACCAGACCTTAAGTCCTTCCCCAAAGGGATCCTGGAAGCAATGTGAACCTAGATGATGGATCTGAAGGATAGACAGAGGATTTTGTGGTTGCCCTGGAAACTGAGACCAGAGTCCAGAATGTGTTTCAGAGAAGAGGCTGGGGTTGGACAGGTGAAGACAAGAGCTGTCACGAGCCCAGGATTATCTTTGGATTACCTGCAGCAAATTAAACAAGAGATGCATGGGTGGGAAAATAGTAACACTAATAGGGCACCACATTTTTTTAATGCAGACTGTGAAGCTTTTCTCCTCACAGTGAGTAGGACGTGAGGACAGCATGACTGCAAGCCCAAAAAGCAGTCAAGGACAACCTTTGAGAAAGGTAGAGAGGGCTTCCCACCTTCCCACAGGGCCCAGGGATCATGGCTCCTGAGCATCATAACCTGCACCTGATAAAGCAAGTCTCCCCAAAGGCTGGTATCTTCAAGAAATCTTTTACAGATAAGTTCTCTGAAAGGGAGTTTTTTTCTTGGTTTGTACTGCTTGAATTGCAGTCCTTAATGTAGCATAGGGAAAGAAAATATTTGATTTTCTCATGACACTAGATACTGAGATCTGTAAAGGAAGTCCCCTTGGATGGAAGAAGGAAATAATTAACAAATATCATAAATTCCATTGATTTCTGCTAATTCTGTATTTGTTATCATGAACAGAAGCCTATAGTACTGTACCATTTTGAGCAGAGTGTCAGAAGAAAGCCTGCATTTGCTTTCTTTCCTCATCCAGTTTTTTGTTTCCTGTATTTTGGCAGAGAACAACTTGCACAGCTTCCAGATCACAAAGCAGACGCAGAACTTCAACAAAAGAAGAAGAGTTGGATTGCTCATAGTGGTAAGGAGTAATCAAAATAATCAAAGATTAAATGCAGTTGGTGGGGACAGGACAATTGAAATAAGGATTACTTCAGATATCTATTCCCTTAATTTTTCTACTGTGTCACAAAAAATACTTTTCAACTTCTCATCTGCTTTCTGTGTTTCCCTAAGGCCAGGTTGAGAATAGAACATTTGGGATTACATTACTATATGATACAAGGTGGATACCATTTGCAATGATATAATTAATGTTTGTAGGGACAGCTTCTTCCTACCCACCCTGAAAAATATAATAACCAGCTGTTGAAGTGCAACTTTCCTACAAGAAATTCAGAAGCAGAAGGGTTTTTTCAGACACAGGTACATCACTCAGCCCCTCCTCCTGGGGGGGCTGTATATACAGTTCCATTGCTATTTGTAATCCTTTTCTATGAAGCACACCAGCATGAAGCAAAAAAGCCTCACAAAACTAAGTGAAAACCAGTCAACAAGCTTAATTTTAATTATAGGATGTAAAGAAGTGCTTTAATCCTTCTTTAATATGTGGTAGAAATACAGAGAATTCTAGGCCAAAAGCAAAAATGTTCCTGTGCTTATTCAATTGCGGCTCCTAATGCATGTGAGAAGATGATTTCCACAGGAGGAGAATGGTCCCCCAAGTGGTGCCAACCTTAGTTATTCTAGGGAATTCAGCTGTGGAAATCCAAGTCAGGTAGGAATATCCATGTCAGGTAGGAATATGTGCAATGAGTAATTGATTAATCGGCATCACAGCTTCCACTGTATAGCAAATGATTAAACAGATTGATCTGAACTTTGAAGGAACAGCAGGTCTCCTGTTTTCTTGTGATAAACCCTTTCTCATTGTGCTAGCCAAGACATCGCCTTGTATATTCCCTTCATGCTAGAAGAATCAAAAATATACTGTATCAGGAGAACATTAGCAATGTCATTAATAATCAGAACAAGAGAGTCAAAAATCACACTTGTTTGAGTTGAACATTTATAGAAATTTGTTCAATAACTGAGTGTTTCATTATGTTGTTATTGGGTTTGGGTTTTTTTAAGGCCATTGTCTTTCTTGTAAAATATGTGATGACATTAATTAAAAGTTAAAGCTAAAGTAAAAAATTAATCAAAAATTATTTATGTGCTAGAATGTTTGTCCAAAGCCTGAACTAGATAACAATAGCAGCTGTTTACTTTGCAAATGGATACCAGTACAGCTCAATTGACTGTAAAAGGGAACGTCAATCAAATTCCACTCTGAAGGCTTCAGGGAGTCAATGGAATCTACATATATAAAAAACAAACATTACATACACCTGAATTTAACCCATTTATTCAACCTGCATTGTCTCAAAACAGGTATGTGCACATGCACATGCTGCATTGGGTTAAATCAAAAGGGGAGGCCTAAAAGGAAAGGAAATTTATGACAAATTTAAGGGACCATGGTGGAGGATATCATGGATTATTCATAAAGGATAAGGAAGAACAATAACTTTAGTGTACCCCCCGTCCTGGCGATGTTGACTTGATAGCATCAAACATTTCTGTGCACAACTACAAGCTTTGAGATGCTGGGTATAAGACAAGAGAGGGAGCTGGCAGCAGTCAGAGAAAGCATTGAAATGACATTTCTTCCTTTATTTCCAAGAGAGAAATTCCATTTCCAAGAGAATTTCCCTAAAGTGGAACTGTTGCACTGCTGACTGCAAGGAAAACCTGAGGGTTTATATGGAGCAAAGATTGCCGTGGTTTTATACTTTTAATGTGTCTCAGTGAGCAAGTGACTTTCTTGTCGAGGTCTCCCTTTACCCTTATCACTGCCATTAAAAAATACCTAGGAAAAGAGGTTTACTGCTGTCATAGCCCACTTGATCTGTGTTTCCTCTATTGAAATACCAGAGATGACAAGCTCCTAGAGCTGGGGGTCTTGGGAGCTCAGATGAGAAACAGAAGACTGGGTCTCTTGTCTGACACCCTGAGGATGGAGAGGAAAAACCTCTTGGCCTGTTATTCACGACAGGCAGACTGGTGCCCTGCTGGTCCTGCCCCAGGAGCGAGTCCCTGGCCCTGCTCTGTAGCCAAGGGCAGTGTGGGAATGGCTGTGTGCCAGGCTTTAAACAAGTCCAGCCAACATCAGCAAGTACAGGATCTCGGGATAATTGCCTATAACACCAATACACTGGAAACCAAATTCTGATTATTGTAAGATATGGAAACAAGACAGTTCATCACTCACACAACTGCTTCTGCCCGCTAGCTGCAACCTCTCAGGTTTGTTGAAGAACATGTAAAGGTCAAAATAAACATCCAGGATATATAAAATCCCGTTTCCTTTTCACTTGAACTGTCTCCAAAGTACTAAAACATGAACATATGTTACAGTATTACTCACTACATAAAAATACATATGTTAGTAGATATACAGTATAGTTAAAACACAAAATTATACAATCCACATATAGTCACATAAACCTCCAACAACATCATCTATCAACACACTCAGTCAATCAAATCCGATATAAAAAAATTTCTTATTCTCTAACAGACACAAGGCAAAAGGTTAGAGAACTTTTAAATATCTTGAAGGTTTCATTACATTCCTAAGTGACAGGATGTTTTAGATCAAAGTGTACGGTGTTGCCACTTCCCATGATGTCAGTGATTTTCATTAGTTGATGGTATCTAAAGTCTCAGCTCATGAAACTCCAACTTTTTAAAAACAAGGGCTTTTGTCTTTTTCCTAGAGAGAAACAGTTGATGTCCGTTTTGATACCTAAGCATTCAATTACCAGAAATAAATAAAAAGAACTCAACTCAGGATTTTGAAAATCTCACTCCTTACTCTAACAGTGAAGTATATCATTAATCCACATGGATCTGCTGATTCTTTTTTTTTTTTTCAGACACATTTCCTTGCAAATTATTGTGGTTTAAAATAAAATTTAAAAAATGTTGGGGTATTTTAGCTGATTTTTTAAATTATTTATTAGAAAATAAAGTCAGTTTTCTAAGCCTACCTTTTCCTGCTGGAAGCTCCTTTAATTTTTAAAAAGCAAAGGAGACTTGAAGGCTCATGTTTGGCAGAACTTATTGATTTTAAACCCTGAAAAGAATTTTAAAAAATATTTTGTCATTGCCTCCACCACAGGTGAAATGTTTCCTTTCTATCTACAAGTCTTGAAACTTCCTCACTGATGGCTAAGGTCAGGGTTCTCAATGCAAGCAAAGCACTTGCAGAAGGCCAACACCTCTTTTGCGTTGCTGAAGGAAGGTGTAACAATGAGCAATTAGAAATTCTCCCTGACTTCCTCTCTCCTATAAAACATCTAAGAAGCTCCAAAGCAGCCCCTATGTATAAAAAACAGGTCTTACACTCACTACAAAAATAGCAGACACTGATTTTTTTTTTTTTAATTTGTTGTCAGACATTGAAACAACCTTGATATATAGCTCATGCTTTTGAACTGGCTCTGTTCGGAGTTTAAGCCAAAGCTACAGGAATATTTTTGGCAATTGGTTGGATTGGCAGCCCTGCCACTGATCACCAAGGTGGAGAAGGTGGTTGGAAAATAGAAGTTATGGCATGCAGAAGTCTTTTTGTATTATTGATATACCTGAGGTTGTCTTAGACTGGTTGATCCACCAGTAATTAGAACTGCTGGAAAATGCAGTGCAATCAGCGGGGACGTGAGAGCAGTAGGGGAAGCTTTGGAGAGCCTCAAACATTGAAACAGACACAGGGATCCAAATAGTTTTGAATTCTCCGGGTAAAACTTGCTCTTTAGGAATTTAGCATCTAGGAAAATGACAGCCTCCTTACAGCATTTAGGTAAATAATATTATAACCAAAATAAAGCAAGTCTGTGTGTCTGGTGTCAAAGGCCCACGTTTGTGACCAAGGGATAAATACCCTGAGCACTTACAAGTATCATCTTCACTGCTCTGAGGGGTGGATGTTTGGCACTTCTCTGAAGAAAGATGCTTATATTTTTCTTACTCATTTTCTATTACTGAATAGAGGTAAAAAAGGCAGTCATCTTGTAAATGCTGCTAGTTTCCAACTTCCAGGCTTCTCGTTCATTTATGGTTTGGATGTCGTTTACTTTCTTGGGCAATTTTTAGAAACTTAACGATTTTTGAGAAAACTTCAAAAAGAAACTTCCAAAGTCCTCTATAAGCCTGTTCCTAGAAGTTTTTAAATAATGTGTTAATAAAATAAATAAGTGGAAATTATGAAGTGGAAGGGGGGAATATGTGCAAAGCTTTTTTCCTGCAGGGAATTGTTCCAATAGGCTTAGCAATTTTAGGTTTTTTAAACTAGCTTAAGCAGGATTATTACTTAGTTAATTCCTGATTACTTTTTATGTTGGAATATGATTAAATAAGTCAACACTTGCTGTTGTCTGACCCTCTAAGACCTACAGTCTACTATTCATAATGATGAGCAATAGCTTGAATATTTGTGGCTGCATAAAAGTCTATTTTCTTGGACATGAAAAACAATGTAAATCTTTTCCATTTATATGCCTGATCATTTTTTCAATGCACTGAAGTGCTTGAGTTTCCAGGGTCAGAAAATGATTAATCTTATTTAATGTTTGACAGAATGAACTAAGCAAAACATCTTTTGATAGCATAAAGAGAAGATAAAAAGGATGCATTCTTATCATTGTAATGCTTTAGCTGCATGACTTCAAGGTTCTTAGGCTATCATAATATAATGTTTATTAGAAGCCAAAACAAAGATTTCTCTCTTAAAGGAGTTTTGGGATGTAATACAGAAGAAAATCTCAGAGATATATCATATTGAAAAAGAAAGTACTGTGTTTTAAAAATGCTAGGAATATTAAGCAAAAAAAAAGTTTAAAACCAGAAAAATGAGAAACTTCATTCTGGGCAAAGTGCTTGTGGTGACTAACATGCTAACAATAAAGATTTTCAGTGGAATGTATAACAAATCTGAGGAACTTTTATTAAAAAATTGCCATGGGCAGCCATACTTTGGTTTTGGCTAAGCCTCAATCATCATGTTTTGATTTAGAAGCAGAAAACCTAAACCACCTGTGGTTTTCATTTTTAATTCATGGCCCATAGGAATACAGACTTTACACTTTCCAATATTTCCTACCCATGTGCTGCCTGCTAATCAGAAAAATAATATTATAAAGCTATTATTATCTATGTGTAGAATTTTAAAGACGCTGAAGTGAAAATATACAGAGGCCAACACCAGCATTGTCCATGAACACAGAGGAGGGACCTTGCAAATCCAGACGTCCAACCTGGGTGTCACAAGTTGCCCTTTCTAGATAGAGCACATTTACTGCAGTGCCAGCTTCTCCAACTTAAGGTTATATGTTATTTTCTTCTCTTAAAGAGTAATGTTGGAGATAGGTGAAATAACAGCACTTCCAATAGAGCCAGGAGAGAGACTTCTCCTAGGTAAGGCTGATTTTCTACATGTCCATGGAGTGGTTTTGAAGAGGTTGTGGACCACACACCCCCTCACTCAGTGATGATCCACGTATAAAGCTGAAGGAAGCTGGACCATATCCTGGAATATTAGAGAGTACAAAACAGAAAAGTAGGCACACAATCTCCAGAGGGGACAGGGCTGGGATTTCAAGGGGAACGGGACCACAAACAATCTTAAACCTGGCACCTGAGGTGAGGGACCCTCACTTCACAGCTGTGCCTTAAGTGGCCATGCCTACAACGATGCACCAAAACAGAAATATCAGGCAAATGTTTTCTCCTGTTTTGTTTTAAAGGAAAAAGTACATTTTGTGTGCTAGTCTGCCACAGCAGACTTCCAAAACCTTCACCCTTTGTCATGCAATGAAATGCTGACACACATTTCTTTTGTCTTAACCCACATCTAGCTGGATCTCCAGCTGGCAGATGTTATTGGCAGCTCTCTTTGAGAAAATACACAGGGTGAAATACAGATCCCTTTGAAGACAGTGGGAGATTTGCCATGGACTTTAGTAGGGCCATATTTCACACACTTCTTTTTGATAAAGGCAACAAACTAATAGAAATAATTTGGTTTTGAAACCTCTATATATAGTGGAGGTACATAATTTCTTAGCTAAACTAAGCTTCATCTTCTATGCTACAGCATTCCCACTATAAGCAATTTTTATAGTGATTTTGCTCTAAGTTATGTAGCAGGATGGGGCTCCTTACATGCACTTACCTTTGTTAAGGTGTTCAGTTGTCTTACCAATTTGTAATCACCAAAGCAGTGAATAACATGATCCACTGACACAGCAGCATAACAACCATTTCCCCAACAGTTCCTAAGACATAAAATGTGACTGAGCCCAGCAGATTTGCAAGGCAGATAAATATTATCCAAGCCTCATAAATGAGGAAGTCAAAGCAGCGAATACTTGACAAGTGAAGTGCAGGATCCTCAGGGCAGCAAGGAGGGGTATCAGGAGAGCAGGCTTTGGCTTTGGCTTCTCCAGGGGTCTGCTTGGTACAACACCAGGGGACAAAGCCCTGGAGGAAAGAAGGTCCCAAAAAAGCTGGTTGATAGTCAAGGATCACCACCTCTAAGATCAGGAGTGATGCTCCTTAGCCAAGAGAATGTCAGGAAAAAATGCCAGGAGGACTGCATGGATGAACAGAGATCCTGGGCAAACTCAAACACAGAAAGGAACCTACAGAGGGTGCAAACGGGGCAGGTAGTCTGATTGGAGTACAAAGACATTATCAGAGCAGCCAGGGATCAGGTTAGGAAAGCTAAAGCCTGGTAGAATTAAATATTCCCAGTGAAAATGTGAGCCTTCTCCACTAGGAAGCAGGACACCTGGTTATCTGGGATATGGAGAAAACCATGATCTCAATATTTTTGCTTTAGTATTCACCAGAGAGCACTGGGAGAATGAAGAACTGCTCACTGTAGGAGAAGTTCAGGTTTGAGATCATTTAAGTAACCTGAAGGTTCACAAGTTCATGAGACCTGATGGGAAGCACCCAGAGGTCCTGAAGGAACTAACTGAAGAAGTGGCTGAACTACAATCCATCGTGTTTGAGAAGTTATGGCAGCACAGTGAAGTTCCTGCTGACTGGAATAGGGCAAAGATAACCCTCATTTAAAAAGGGAAATGAGGAACGCCCAGGGAACTACAGGCTGGTCAGCCTTACCTCAGTGCCCAGTAAGATCATGGAGCTGATCCTCCTGGAAACCATGCCAAGGCACGTGGAAAATGATGAGGAGACTGGAGACAGACAACAAGGCTTCACTAAGGGCAAATCAAAAGCAGCATGGCCAGCAGGGTGGAGGTGGTGATTCCCATTCTCTGTTCCATTGCCATGAGACCCCACCTTGAGTATTTTGCTCAGCCCTGGGCCCCAGCACAGGAAAAACATGGAATGGATGGAGCAAGTCCAGGGAGAGCACTGTCCAGTACCCAAAGTGTTACTGGAGAAGAGAACTGGTACAAGAGAACTGGAGAGGGACGTTTTACAAGGGCAAGGACAAGGAGTTATGGATTCAGAGTTAAGGAGGGTAGGTTTATATTAGACACTAGGAAGAAATTCTTCACTGTGAATGTGATGGGGCACTGGCACAGATTGTCCAGAGCAGTTGTGGTCTGCCCCATTCCTGGAAGTGTTAAAGCCATTTTGGATGGGGCTCTGGGCAGCCTGGTCCAGTGCAAGACCTCCCTGTCCTTGGCAGGGCATTAGAACTCAATGATCTTCAAGGTTCCTTTGAACCCAAATCATTCTGTGATTCTATGAATACCTGGCAATGCCACAACAGAACTGAAGCTAGGTCCCAAATCTCCATTTTTCAGGGAGGAAAACTGGGCATTGTAGTCAGCCCCACCTTTTACCAGACCACAAGAACTGTGGGTATCCCAGTAGCTCTCCACAGACAGCATTCAGCTGCTTACCCCATTCAATTAAAGCTTTGTTTAAAGTTATATATTTATATGCCAATATACCTGTTATATTTAATGTATTTATATGCCTTGATCACCTTCCATAGTAAACCAGATCTGCCAAAAGCAGGGTTTCAGTCACCCTTATGCCTGTCACTTTTTGATTGCAAGTGGAGAAAAGAAACACAGAAGTGAAAGTCAAACCCATTTTTGCTTAATGAATAGTCCAGCTACTAAATTTTGGGTGCCTTCCTTAGATGGATGCTGCCAAAAGTGCCTGGGATGCAGAGGGAAAAGACACAGTGTAGATTTTTGGGTGAGAAGAGTTTGAAGCTGATTTAATCCAATGCAGAAAGTAATATTCAGAAGTTATTTGTAAAGACAATAAGAAAATAACATATATACAGAGATAAATTTATAAAACTGAAAAAATTTTGCAAGCGTGCCTATACAATATAACTAAAAATCTCCATTTTTATCCTGCTGACTTGCTTATATTCATGTGGTTTCAGTCTCACAGATGTTCTGGAGGCTAGGACATGTAATATGGCTCCATAGTTTTCTAACCACAGAATATCCAAAATATATAACCAGGAAATCACTTACAGTCTGTGTGGGGTTTGGCAGATGGTATTTCTAAAAATGCAAATATCCAATATGGAGGTAGTGGAGAAGACGGATTTCACAAGGGAACAGTGTAACTCTTTATATGGAGTGTAAACTTTACACAGTATTCCAATATAGAACTGGTGAGCACTGTTAAAAAAGTTTCCAATGAATATTCATTTCAGTTTATAAACATATTCTCTTCAACGGTTTCAATGCCCTCTTTGTGTTTGCTTACTGTGCATGTTCTAGCTATTGCATTTACTGGCAAGAACGCTTGTAGAAACAGCAAATTTTAAGCAAGTATTAGAGAATATATATGGGTAATGAATTTTTCATTTGGAAATATAGTTGCCAGCACAAGAATTTCATTCCAAAAGGTATCCTCAGCCACTCTGGAGAGGGATGTATATGAACTGCAAGACTGAATTTTCACAACCACGTGCGCTAGCAGCGGTCAGATGAGACAAAAATCGAAAGGTTGTGTGTTCTCCTGATATGGAACTGGCATGTAATGGAAGAAAGTCAGGAATGGGAAGGTGTGAGATAACTGACTGAGCTGCATTCTGGTTTCTGTTGTGATACCAGTCAACCTGGTACAGTAATGAGGGAGGCACAGAGCAAACGGGATGTCCTGAATGAGGGGCAGCCTCCCAGCAGCCTGCTTAGGCTGTGACCAAGTATTTTTCAGCTGCACTGAGCGCCCCTCCCTTTGCTCCACAGCACAGTGTTGGGATGGAGCAGAAGAAAACCTGTTTCCAGTGTTCTGTGCCCCTGGTAGAGCACAAGGCACCACCTGGGACACAACACAGAGCACGCTGCCCACTGTGAGCAGCACAAAGGATTTGCTTCCACATTTTGTGGTGGGTTGGAAAAACCCCGAGATGAGCAGAACGACCCTCAACTCCTCACAGCTAAAGGGATTTCTGCCACTGGTGTTCCTCGCCTGGCAAGCCATGTAGCTTCCAGTGCTGAGGGCTTTCAGAGCTAAATGGTAAATATGAAATATGGATGTATGAAATACGTGACATATGAAAGCTATTTGAGCCAAGTTTTCCTCACATGGGACCTGAGTGACATGAAATCCTTAGAAATGATGGTTTAGTTATAGACAACAGCAAGCACAGAAAAGGCCAGGCAGACTTCATCTGAGGGAAGATTTCATATTGCATTGCACAAGTGCAGTCTGTGTCTTAATATACCATAAAACATATAAACCCACGTTCCTAACTGATGCAAGCAATTACTGCTCCATCAAGCTAATTTACAGTGGAACTAAAACATATCATTCGCCTGGCAATTCTACCATAAACAGCCTGGATTCTCTCCTAGTATAGACTAGTAGGTTTATAACCCATAAATGTATTTACAAGGACAAAAAAAACCAGAACACAGACCAGGCAGAAATGCATGTGCCCCCATAAATTTTTTGTGAAGTTTAACAAAAATAGATATTTTTCTCCAAGCTTTTTTACACACATGCCATGGTTTAACTTTATGTGCGTGTATACACATCTCAAGTACACTGCTCTGTAAAACATTTTAATCACCCGAAAGTGAGGATGTCAAACTCAATCAAGATCTGCATCATTTTAAGGTAAGAGGTTAAGTTTAATGTCTACTTGTTCTCTATTCTTTTTAGCTTTACATTTTGTATGGCTTTTTAATTCTTTCTTTATTTTTTTTTTTTTTTGTCAAAGAAAAATCATAAAACAGAGAGGAAAAAAGTTATCTGTGTCTGAATTTCTGACTTTACTAAAGGGTCAGTTTCTTTCCAAGCCATATCAAGGCCAGACGGATTTCTGGCAATCTCAGTTCAGCTGTGAACAGCCAAGATAATGCGAGATGATCCAAAAGATTCCTGAAATATTAGATATGCCTGCATATATATATTTCAGACTAAATATTTTCATGGATGCAATCAGATAAAATAAAAAAAGATCCCTCACACTTATGAAAACCCAGCTTCACACATTTTAGACTCTGTTTATGAACCAACAAGCTGTATAGATTGGATTGGCTCTTTCCTCATGGCTTGCATGGGCTTTGTCTAGAAAAGTGCATTCCAGCTGCACTGACCTTACATCTCATCAATAATATTTCACTGCATTGAAGGGACCACACACTCTTTTGGGATGATAATTCACCTTCTCATGTCAGAGGGTCTGATCCACGGTCACTCAGGTTCCTCAAGCTGAGGTCATTATGCTAATTCCTTTCCAATGTGCAAATTGTCAGTTTCTTCCAAAAATGTAACAAAATATCCATAGAATTTTCTGTGTATCTGTAATTAAATATATTCTTTCTAAATTCTTGTCAGCAAAACCCATGTGAACTTTTTCTTCATCTATTTAAATGCGAATAATTAGCATGTGATGGAACAAAAGATTTATCCTATATTTGTGCATGTGTAGCACATCTTTGGTTCAAAACAAATCTTCTTTCAATTTTCTTCTTCTTTCTTTGTTGTATACCAGTGGATATTTTTATTTACAGGAAGAAACTAATCAATTCATGAAACCATGATTCTAGGTTACTGTATTTCCAAGGCATAATTTAGTGATGTGCTATTCAGTTTTGCAACAGCAAGCCCTGGAGAAACTCAGCAGGCCCAGAGGCCCAGACTCCTGGATTTCACACTTATACCCTATTTCTGACTCCAGTTAAGTCAGTGGGACATGTGAGCTTTCATGGCAGGGGAGCACTGCTGGAGATGTGCAGCATTTCCCAAGCCCTCAGTGCTCTCTCTCCTCTGCAGCAGTCAGAGCATGGGCTGCTCAGCTGAGGCAGAAAGCCATAACACCAAATCATGGACCAGAAACATACTCAGGTAATGCAGCACTGTTATTCTTGGGTTTGAAATGCATTACCTAACAGAAGAACAGGCACAAACCCAAAATTATTTGGGGTCATAGTTCTCCTCTCTGAAACAGAATAATTGTCATCCGCTTTTCAGCCACAGACATCAGTATCTGTGACACCAGCACAGTTTAAAATTTTCAGTCCAGCCTCTCATCACAGTATTGGAAATGGAACAAAGCTTTGAGTATTTTTTTTCCAAGAAACTTTAAAAGAAGAAGGGCTGATCAATATGAGAAGCAAAATAATCAGAACCAGCCTGACTCTCGTGCTGCTAATGCAGTAAGGAAGGGTGGTAAAGAGTTACTTGTATTCCATCAGACTTGATTCTCCTGTGACTTACTGCACTTTTATTCTAAAATAACACAGCTGGACTCTTCGTGAAGTTTCTCTTTTTAGACTGCAACAGATAGTGTAATCCAAGTATGGATTTAAATGCTTTTTCTATAGACTCAAAACATGAAATAGAAATCGATATCTTACACTAGAAGTCTTCTGTGTATTAAAGGCAGAATATGTTTTCTTCTGTAATTTTGAAAGCAAGTGTTTATGTTTTCCCATTTACACAGAGCAGAAAGGCACAATGATATTCATTTCTGAAAGGATGAAGGTAAGCCAAACACAAAACAGCACCAAAGCCCTGTTCCTCCTCCTTTGTCGATGGCAAGCACCTTGGAGGAGCATGATCACCTTGCACCATGTGTGCATGATCACACTCCAGAGAAAAAGAGCTCTGATGTTTTTCCCCAAAAGCCATCAGCAGAGATTTGGGTACAAGCAACTGTGGAACAGCACAGAAATATGTGAAGAGCTCAAAAATATAACCACTTCTTAGAATCAGAAAACGCCACTTTTCACAGATCTAAGACCATACCACACTCTTATTTTCTTCCTGTGGGAGGTCAGTGTTTATGCAGTGGATGTGTCTGCCAGGAAGAACATTTTTGCACTTGCTCCTCTTCCAGTTGCTGATCTGCACGTTCATTTGCCTCTGCTTGAAGAATGGCCCGTCTGAGCATTTCCAGTGCTGCTGGCAGTAGACCCAAACATTTTCACAGAATCACAGCATTTTGCAGGCTCAGGATGGAAATTTTATCTTCCCCTGATTTGCCTTTCACACAGTACCAGGAGGTGGCTGCCTTCTGTCCTCTTCTGGCTGCTAGGCTGGCTTTTGGAAGTGGGCTCTGAAATTGCAGGAGCCTTGTTAGTGCCCTGCTCTGACCAGGAGGCTGAGCACCAGCTTTCCTGACTGCAGCCTTGGTTCCTCACTTCTAGTAATTTCCCTGAGTCTCCTCACAATCCCCAGTTTGGCTGCGTTGGCAGCAAATAAAATCTCCCTCCTGCAGCATCATGCTGGTGTTTCTACAAATGCTCATAAAGCCTGTTGTTATTCCTGACAATAAGCTGGAGAAGAAACACAGCACACAATGCCTCATCTGTTATTTTGTAGCTTGCCACAGTCTTGTCTTTGCCTTGTGTCAGGAAAATAGGAAGGTAATTAAAGAGTGGAGTTCACTTTTAGGGGTATTTCCTGGAGGTATTCAATATACATTATCCCATGCAATGCATTTTATCCCAAATTTAACTGCAGTGCAGAAAGAAATGAAAGGTCAAGGTGCACTCACCTCCAGATTTGCAGGAAGCTTGAAGCAAGGACAAAAAGTGTCAGTGTGGGACTCATCCCCCCAAACTCAGGGTTTAGCCTGTTTGAGTGGAGCTAACTAGTGCTGGATGCAAAACAGATCCAAAGCAGCATGTTTAGGTCTTACTTTCCTTATTAGAAAACAAACAAACAAACAAACAAACAGGAATAAGAAGGAGGTGCATTAACTTCTCTGCCTGGTTTCTGAGCATTTCTCACTGGCCACACTGTAGTCAGCACGCTGCCTCTCCCGGGCTCCAGCTGCACAGCCAGAGCTCGATGGCACACAGCAGCTTTTCTGAAGGACCCTGTAGACACTAAGCTACTCTCAGAACACCTGAGGCTGTAACCCATGGCTTTTGCCCCTGCCTGGTGAGTGAAAACGAGAACCTGCTCAGCCCCGCGTCATGCTGCCGCTCTCCGTAACCCTGCGGTTTGCGGGGAGAACTTCATGGAGTGTTCTAATGTTTGTTTGGGGTTTTATTGTCACACATCCCAGGAGGTACAAGTTGAAGGAGGCATTGTGAGAGGCTGCAGCCAAAACTCCATCTTGATAACATTTTTATGGGGGTGAAACTACAAAGAGCAGCTCAACAGCTGCCAGCAGGGCAGTGTTAGCGTGAAAGAATCGCCAGAAGCAGGCGAGTAACATTCATGCTGAAAATATGATTGATCACTTCTTCTTTTCCCTGCAACTCTGCCCCAGTACAAATCCAGTCTCGGTGAGAAGTGACTTCAACTAGGGCTGAGTTCAGTCTTCAGAGACAGCTGCACTTATTTCCACTAAATCACTGGTTACACACCAAGCCCAGGGCATGGCTGAGGGCTTGGGGATAGCACATTGCCCCGGTCTTTACTTTGCTTAAAACTGACAGAAGCTGACATTGGTCATTTTTTGAATTCCATCCAAAAGACAAGTCAATTTGTTTCTGGATGTGCCAACGAGCTGAGGTATTTAACTGTTCTCTGAGAAAACAGAGCATGCTGCTAATAAAGGTCACTTTACCTTTGTTTCAAGAGGAGCTGAGGGATTTTCCAGACAGGTAAAGGGCTGGATTACCACATGTGCCTCTCTGATCAACATTCACAGTAAGAGAAAGCACTGCTAAAGCTAAGGGCACTGAAACCATGTGCAACCACAACTGCCCTTTTTTTGACACGCTGATTTGTCCCCATCACAGGTACCCTACAGAACTTGCGTAATTACATTTATGTAATTTGCCTAATTTAACATCTTGTTTGAGTATTCAAATATCCACCAAAGAATTTGTCACAGAGAAGGGTTTTTAGAAAAAAAAAAATTAGTATAGAATCTGGAAAATATATTAAGACCTTTTTCTTAATTCTTTAAGTTCCCTTGCTGCTTACAGGAATTAAGTATGGAAACAACATCTGTGTAATATTGTGAAGGATTTCAAAAGGGTTCCTCAAAAAGGGCTGACACAATCTTACTCCTTTTAGAAGAGGATATGAAATGAATTGCTTACTTCGGCTATTACATGCACTCCCTTCCCCACAGCAGCAGAGCCAAGAACTAGTGGCACGTCTGAGAATTTTTTTTTTTATGGCGAGTCCTTCAAATTTTTTTGACTATTTGCAATAAGACCTAAGAGAGGTCCCCTCCCATAAACATAACAAAGGAAATTGCTACATTATAGCCCCACTTAAGTGAATAAATAATAGATTAATAGAAACTTAGGATTAATTATTTATGTCATGTTTTGGCATATGACCCTGACAGATGAAAAGGGTGAGTGAGTAAAATATATATAGAAACTTTTAAAAAAATCATAGAAACCGGCTGAACCTTAATTAGTTATTCAAAACTAATAATATTATCCATTCGAGTAGATATTAGATACACTGATAACTATTAGCAACAAATGTCATTTGACAGGAGGCAACACCTCCATCATTGAAAATATACATGGATGCTGGTCTCCCCCCTCTCCTGTGAAAATATTGGCCAGAGTCTTGAAACACCACCCTTGAAAAGGCAGACACCTCCACTCTGGCATATAAGCCCAGGTATGTTTCCAAAGTAATTAATTAAAGCCTTAATGGCAGTATGGAACTTGATTTGAGTTTAGCTTACCTTTAAAAGCACCCTAATAATATTTTCAGAACTTGCCTGGGCCTAATTACATTTATGTTGTATCAGCTCTGAGGTTTGTCATGTGTAAACACACAAACATAAAAATAACTTCTCTCTTCTACTTTCCAGCAATATTCTAATTGTTTTCAAGTGAGGAGTTTGCCTAAAAAGAGGAGATGTCTTTTTGAATCAAAGGGCCACAGGATTATTCAGGATGAAGCTGCATGTTACATAAAGACTCTTCCTACCTTAGGGAAGGTAACCATGAAGTTCCCATTGACTTGTAATTAGAATGACAGGGCACACTGCTCTCTTTTAAGAGAAGGTATTTGCAAATGCTGTGTATCTGAGACAGGTGATGTGTGTCTCTCCTCTCCCGCATGCCCACATGGGGGATTTCCTGTTCTCACAGCTTCTTTTATCACAAATGAGCCTTGCTGCACCCAACCCTTACTGAGCTGCCGTGTCCTAGAAAGAGTAAATACAGATATTCCAGGACAGAGTCTCACAGAGAGAACACCAGCCTCCTGTGGACTCAGACATAGGAGCAGCTGCTGCAGTAGATTATATCATGTTTTCAGGTAGCCACTTGTAAACACATACTCTATTTACCAGAAAATGCCATGATGGCAACTCCACCTGGATGCTGTTGCATTAACAGTTTGACCAAACTGTCCTATGCAGTTCTATAATTAAAAGGCTGTTCTTCTGAAAATGGGGGAAATTAACCAGACTTGTGGTGTGAAGATGCAGATTCAGCATTTTTAGGTGTTTTGACCAGATGCCCTTGAAATATCATAAACGTGAAAGAGGATGCAAAACCAAATAAAAACAGACTTACATCCTAGCCCAGGACAACTCCAGAGTCTCACTATGCAGAGAATCTTTGTCCTCCCTGAGGGCAGACCTGGGGCAGGAGAAAGAAAGATTTCTTTGCCAGGAGCATTCCATCAGCTGCAGCATGGCTCTGCACCTCTGCTCCCCTCATCCCCTGCCTAACACCTGGCACTGCTTAATGCCTGGAAAACCCATGGTGGTGAAGCTCCTGGTGCTTGGTAAGGCAAGGTTGCCTGATTTTCCATGCCTTCCTTTGGTACCAGCCACTGGAGTTTGGCCCACCCTTAACTTGCCAGTTTGGCAGGAACAGCAGAGTTCACTGAAAAGATTATTTGCAGCAAGAATATTTCAGTGCTCCAAGCCAGAATCCAACAATGCTCTTTCAAAATAAAGCTGACTAGTAAAATCAACCAGCTGAAAGGCATTTTTCACAGTATCAAAAATGTAAATAAAGTGGACAGTTGGCCCATTATTATGCATTTGTATGTATATATAGTCATTGGGCAAATCCAAAACACACGTGTAGTTTAGAAAATAAAACAGATGTATGTAAAAAATTGTTTTGTCTGTACAAATATGGTGCAATTGTTCCTGTGTAACAGGCTCAGGAAAGAGAAGGTGACTGTATTCTCCCAATGGTGTTTTAAAACTGTGCTTGCTCTCATGAACTTCTTATTCATAGAAAGAATCCCCACTGAAGCCAGCAAGACTAAGTCTTCCAGGATCTTTCAGGATCCTGCCCTTAATTTGTGCTTTAACAGAGTTTGCAAGCGTCCAATATATTTAATCTGCCATATCTAAAAATGTCCCAGTAGCATTACAAATACTTTATGAAAAATAAATATTTAGACAAGTGTAGAACTTATTTAACATTGATTTTTTTTACTTTTCGTTAAAACTCATCTCGTGTCAGAGGCTGACTAGATCAGCCCGCATCCACGTCAACAAAGTTTGCAATCAGCTAATTTATCCTCGGGGTACTAACTTCTAAAATTGTAATATTTGAGAATTAAATGTAAATAAAATGCTTTCAATCTTCCAGTCAACATTTAACCGCTCATTTAAAAAAATTAAAGTAGACTGAAAACTAAAAAAACAAAAAAAGCTAGAAGAGCGGCAGCAGCAGGATCAGAGGACTTTTTCTTCACTGGCAACAAGGACTTCAGAAGCAGTGACCAAACCAGGCAGAAAAGCAGGGCAGGATGCTGGCCATGCCTTTTATCCATGGAGCCTTTCAAGGGGATCGTGGTACCCTGCCATGAGTGCATCCTCAGTGAGGGTGCATATCCAGACACGACTCCAGTCAGGTCCTTGGATAACTTCTCTGTCAGAAGCCTGGAAAAGACTGGCCCAGGCACCGCTCTGGCCCCGAGCTGCTACAAGTGTCTGACCCTCTTTGCAGCGTTCTCCTTGGGAGAGAGCAGCCTGCACCCAGCAGGGCAAGAGGATGGGCATGTGCTGGCCAGATCCCCGGGACCAGAGCTGCCACGTCACCCGGGATGCTCAGTGGCTTCCCTGCCGGCAGCTCCTGCTGTCCGACAGTGCTGGGGATGGCTCCGGGTTGGAGGTGGCTCACGGACAGCTTGTGCTGGGTGGGGTGAGCCTCTGAGCTGGCAACACTCCCCCGAAATCACAGAGCTGCTGGTTGCAAAGAAGAGCAAGCAAAGGGCCGTGCAATGTGGAAAAAACCTCCTCCAAGACCCTGAGGCGAATTGTCTTGGAGTCAGAAGCCCAGATAAAAAAAGCCGAAGAGGCCTCTGAGCCCAGAAAAGGATTAAATAATGGATTTACTGGGTCCAAAGAAAAGCCAGGCAGAAACAAGGGGGTAAAGTACACTGCCTTGGTTTCTTCAGCTCACTGCTATTCCAGAGAGAAGAATTATGAGTTACAGTGAACTGAGGAAGGGGTTTTTGAATGTGTGAAAGAAAAAAAATATATCATTCATGCTTATTTTATGTTGTCAAATATGCCAGTTCGGGAAGGAAATAGCCATACAGATTTCTGTATCTTTTAACAGAAGAGGAATCTGGAGGAGTGGGGACACTGCTTCAGCCACCTGTTACAGGCTGGTGCTGGAGAAACAGTTCTTTCAGGTTACTTTGCCACTTGTCATTTTCTGACATGCAGTATTTGGGTAAAGGCTGACTGTATCATGGCCGTGTTATGCAGGAACCACCAAACTGCCCAAAACCTGATTTCAGCTGCAGTGTTGCAAGTGCTAATGGATGCAGTCTAAGTAGCTTCTCTGTTCCTCTTGCAATCTCCATGTTTCTGGAGTATCGATAAAATGCCCATGATCCTCACTTCTTAGAAAATTCACCTTTGAAATGAGTGCGTGTATGCAGGCATTCTCTTTATTTATGTCTGTATTTAAATTCCACATTTTTAATACTCTAAATCTGCTTATCTGTAGGAGACACTTTAACAATCTGATGTGAATAATATTGATACCTAAGGATGGAGGGAAAAGCATTATGCCTATTTGGTTATTCAAAAGTAGGCGCTGAGATTGTGCATTTCTGCAAGTGTAATCATTTATTTGTTGGAAAAGCAGTATAATATAGGCCTCCACTTTTGTTTAAATTTCAGCTGAAGATAGCAAAAGATTAATAAAGACAGATTTGCCACTAATTTACCAGAAAGTGTCATAAACAGAGCTTTGTAAAGTAGCAGAAGCTGCTCTGTGGCTCACAGTACCAGATCTCCAGTAAAATTTTGATTTTTTTTTTTTTTTTTTTTATTGTTTTTTGGGTTTTTCCTCCAGAATATATGTGACCCCATCATTTCAGCTATGCTTCTACATCTGTACAAATATTTTGGTGGTGTAAAAACCCATTTGTGTATCTCTGAAGATTTCTTTGTTGCCTTCTTTGGGCTCTGTCCATGGACAGAAACTCTTTGGGGAAGAAATGCATGTCTGCACATCTTTGTACCTTCAAGACCACGTTTGTTTGCAGCAATTTGCTGACATGCTGCACGGTCACGTCCTTATTTCCTCGTTTTCAACTTTATGTAATCCATTTCTATAAGAATGAATATCTGGACCATGACCTCTCCTTTATCAAAGCATATATTTGTAGGCTGTGATATCTCTGAGTACACAGATACCTGATTAGGTAACGTGTTTGCATTCGGGCTATTTGTGCAGCTATTGAGCCGCAAGAGCCACTGAAGCACCGTCACCGAGTGCCAAATTTGCTCAAGTCTGAGAACCCTTTATGGCCTCAGATAGCAACGCTTTGGTTCCCACTTGTGTGCAGAGCAGATAAATAAGTTATTGTGGTGTTCTCCATCACCAGCCAAACAGAAATCATTTTGCCATTACACGACTTTAGCAGTAGGGAACGTGCATCGGAATTGCCTCACTGACCTAAATGAGAACAATAAATGTGGGGAACACTTGAGTCTGATCCTCCTCTTTTTTCCTCTAGTCCATGTACTTAAACCTATGAAAAGTGAATGTAAAAGAGCTCTCACCCACTCTGTATGTTGTAATGCAAAGGCACATGTGCGTAGCACAGAAAACATGTTACTCTGTGTTAGCAACTCACAAAAAATTCTGCCTTTGAAGAGCTTCAATAATTAATTTTTTTGCTTAATTTATTTCCTTCAGTCCAAAAACAGCTAAAAAATGCAAAATAAGTTCTGATTTCATGGGGTTTTTCTTGGTTTTTTGGATTTTTGGTTTTTACCAGGGATGATCAACAACGTAAAAAAAAAAGCTTCTGCAAAGGTATTTCCTATCATGCCATGCTCCTTACAGACTTTCCCCATTCCTTTTCACTCCACCTCAAAGGAATAATTAGCTTCTAAAAAATGTTTTTCATTTTGGCTGGGAGAAGACAGAGCATGTTCTTAATTAAGGAACTGTTATTAAAATAAACTTTTCTAGGAAAATGTACATAATATAATATTTAACATAATTAGAAAAATACTTTTATTTCTTCTGGTTTTTTTTTTTAATGGCTGACTGAAAAGTTTTCAGCCAACTCAAGTATCAGTTCTATCTTCTTTTTCTGTAATCATCCTCTTGAGTGTACTCACTTCTTCGGCTCATTCCTTTCCTTAAAAAGCAGTTTCATAGATTTTCTTTCTTCACTTTCTATCTTAATTGTCTCTAAATTTGCATCCAGAAAAAGTATGGATAATTTTCTTTTCATCAGTGTGTGTCTCCCAGCTTGGAGTCCTGCCTCTAGCATTGCTGGTCACATAATTTTTATGCCTCATTCTCTCTGATTTTACTGCATCTGTTACAGCTGCAATCACACCTACAGAAAGGAATTCCAAGATTTCACTTAAATGTAAGTCCTGCCCCACGTGTTTACTTCCACCAGGTTTTCAGCCCAGAATCTCCAAGCTAACCTGTATTGTTTTAAAACCACTGGCATGCTGTCATCTTTCTTAATGGCTTCAACTTTGTGCTGCTTTCTTTTCTGAAGTCTGAATTCCTCATCAGTAACTAGGGGTTGAAGTTTATACAAACATTATAATCTGTGCAAATCTTGTATTAGCTGGGCCCTAGGGAGCCTTCAAACCACCCAGCAAACTCCAGGCTGAGTTTCCTCCTGAAATCTGCAATTGAACTGTAACTCTTTTCTCTTGTGCTGTCTCATTAACTTCAAAATATTGCTTCATCCTCAGTGTCTGTGTTGGCCAGGCCCCTCTATAAAATGTTATCAAAAGGCATCACTTTTTCCAATATTCTCTGACATGCTGTCAGCAGAACTGAGCGAGCTGCATTATTCAAGCCACATGGCGATCACTGCTCAGGTGGAAGCAGCAAGCAGAGCGGTAGGTCGTGTCACACCAAAACAAAATGTGATGCTAGGGCTCCTCACTCCGAGGAGAAAAGGCACAGGGCCTGATTTTTGCAAGCAGTCTACCTGGCAGACTTTTGTGTCTAAAGTAGCCACACGCTGATTCTGTGTCTAATGTCAGGGCTGGCTTGTTTGCTAATAGTAGACATCACTGGATGGTAACAGTGCTTCAATACAAACCTGAATGCCATCTTTGAGATATTTGGACCTGTGAAAACTTGTAATCTATGAGATGCTCGCTATTAATGCACTTTGAAGACTGCGTATAAATGCCTTTTGCTTTTTTACTCCCTATATAGAGCTGTGTTTCAGTTATCCTGTACCATTTTTTTTCATCATACCACACAAGTATACTGTTATTTTTACCTTTTTTTAATTTTCAGCTGAGAGTTTAATAAGCATACTGACAAACTCATTTATTGTAAATTCAAGCACATTCAGAAGTCATTTTTAAATAAGCTGTGGTGCACAGGAGAAAAAAACAGATTTTAGGCTTAAGTGATGGAGGAGATTGGTGCTGCAACATAATGTTGATGTCAGGTGCTTTGCTATCTGCCACAATCCCAAGTGCCTGTGTGACCCTGGTGACAAAAGGAAGACTGAGGAAAATGTGAGCCCCCTCTGGAAGGAAAGAGGTGACCTGGTTACTTAGGGCATGGAGAAGGCTGACGTACTCCACAATGTTCCTGTCTCAGCTTTTACCTGCAAGTGCCCCAGCCACACCACCTGGGTTGGAGATGGGAAAGCCACTGTCCATCATGGCTGAGAAGATGTGGCAGTCCAGTGAAGTTCCCACTGACTGGAAAAGACCCCATTTTTATAAAAGGAAAAAAAAGGAAAGCCTGGGTGACAACAGGCTGGCCAGACTCACCTCTGTGCCTGGCAAGATCATGAAACACATGGAAAATAAGGAGGTCATTGCTGACAGCAAACATGGCTTCATCAAGGCAAATCATGCCTGACAAATTTGGTGGCCTTGTATAATGGGGCTACAGCATTGATGGAGGAGTTAAGAGTGATTATTGTTGTCTACCTGGACTTGTGCAAAGCGTTTGACACTGTCCCACACAGCATCCTTGTCTCTAAACTGGAAAGATGTGGATTTGCATGAGGAGATGCTGATGTGCTGGACAGCACACCACTGGAGGCAACCAAGCTTCATATGAGTGCTGAGATGAAGATTTGTGCACCTGATTGTCAGGTCAAGGTCAAATGCAAGTAAATGTGTGTAAATACATGAGACAAACTAAGGTTTATGTGAATTGTGGTGTTTATTTGACCATAAACTGTAAAAGAAGCAATAAAATGAGTGAAATGGCATGCTTAAAGGAGTATTAATGCAGCAACTAAGTAGGGTAATAGGAAGCTTGTACAATTGGCATATGTTCCTATTTGGTTTTTATTTTATAGCTTAGCAAGGCAAGGCCTATTATTTCATCTAAACTGTGGTTAAAATTGACTGTAAAAATGGTATTAGACTGCTTAAACTTTATATTTCATTTACTTCCAGGTATAAAACTCTGTACCGTTTATAAATAAAATTACTCTCCTTCTGAACTGTCAGCTCAGCAAGCACAAGCTGGCCTCTGAGGTCTGGGCATCTCCGTGTCTGATCTGTTCAATAATAAAAGTTATGTGGTAGATCTTCAGTGCCTGCTATGCTACAATTTGCATGCCATTTTTGGATAAAGGTGTGTGTTTAATGAGGGACTTGAATATGCAAATTTTGTTTTGTGCAAACAAAGGAGATGTCAGCCATACAAATAAACATGTATGTAAATCCTTCTCATGCAGCAAAATGCCTTTGTATTTGCCAGCAGTTTGCAGAATCCTGCCTTTTGCTGACAGTCAGTATCTTGGGAAGGCACTGTGGTGGCTTCCCTCCTTTATTACCAGAACAAGGCTCAGCCTGCCCCTGGCCATATGAAGCCCCATTCAGAGAAAACGCGCAGGGAGGAGTTTCCAGGAATTAGTTTATTCTCTTTGTTGCCTGATATTCTGCCAGATGTTGCAAGTGGGGAGGGATCCACAAACACCTGAAGAGTAAGGCTAATCTCCTCCACGCCCTCTGCAGTCACTGGAGAGGTAGATGGCCTCCTCCCTGGCACAGCAGGCACCAGCACCTTCCCACGAGGGATGACCCCTGCAGGCTCTGGCAGCAGCCCTGCCCCTGGTCCCCACAGGGTAAGCGAGTCAGCTGGCTGGGTGGTCGGGAGTCTGGGAGCTTCCTCACCAGAGACATTCCTGATGTCCCTCCCACTTCCACCATCCCCACTCACAAGGGAAGAGGGGCCCCCAGGTAACAGCTCATGGCCGGATTGCAGTGGTCCAGAGGACAGATTTTACAAACTTTAACATTTGAGCTGTGTTTGCCTTTGAAAATATATCCCTTGCACTTGGAGAAAAACGGTTCTCAAAGTTGCTTGAAAGAGTCAAGAGTCATTAAAATATGTAAATGGTAAAATTGTACATGGATAATAGTCTGATTACCATTTCAGTGACAGATGTTCTCACACAGAACCAGATTTTCAAAGGAGATCCGGGTTAAATTTTCAAGTATTCAGCCCAACATCTGGAGCTGAATTTTCAGATGAGCCCACCTCTTGCTGAGGCACTAAGTGGGCAATTCTCTGTAAAGCCCTCAACATGTAATTCCCATTGTGGTCCTAGTCAGACTCTTTTTTTTTATTCTTACTTGCAAAAGAAAATTTGCAAGCAACTGAACTTGTTTGAATATCTGGCCCTGGCTCTCAGTGCTGAAGAAATTCTGGAACTCCAGCTTCTCACGTGTACCTGAGCCCCACAAGCACAGGATCACTGAATCCTAGAATGCTTTGGGTTGGAAGGGACCTTAAAGACTGTCTGGATAGATCCCCCAGCAGGGGTAGGGTTGCTGCCCACTACCACTCAGAGCCCACTTCAATCCAATTAAAGATTTCCAGGGATAAGGCATTTACAACTTCTTTGGGCAACCTGATCCATGGAACAGTACCACGGAAGGGTGTCCCACATGCCTGCTCCTGATGCCTTTGTCAGGGACCTTGGTACAGCAGAGTGGACTTGCTTGGCCTACCTAGGGCCATTGGCAAAGGCCTGCTATACTTCATGCTATGCACCAGATTCTCTAGGGCATCAGGGAAAGGCAAAGTGGGTGAAACAGCAAAAACCACACTGAAACTAAAGGCAGGCTTCCAAACACTGGGGCAGTGCAATTGGGCACCAGGATCTCCTCTTAGTCACAGTAGTTCAGTCTTGGAACCACCATCAAAATCGTGGTGATCCAAGTGTGACTGGGACCTGGCTTTTCTGTGTGCATGTGCACCTTGTCCAAAATGTGACAGGCAACCTCCATCTGTCTCCTTAGGAAGTTTCAAGCTAAAAAAGGGAGCCTGCAATGACAGGAGGAGCATCACCATTTGACTGGGGCACCGTGCAGCATTCCTACGTAAGGCACTTCTCTCCTGCCAAAGGCACTACAGAGGGAAGCCAGGATTGCTTAGCTGAGCTACTGGTGAGCACCTTTGCGAAGAGACGTGTGTCACTGAATCCCACAGCAGGCAGCTAAGACAGCCCAAATATGTCCAAGAGCAAACGCCATCACTGTGCTGCTGCAGTGGGGAGATGCTGCAAGGAGAGCTGTGGAGGAGTCAGGGAGAAGCTCCCGGAGGCCACGAGTGCACTGGGAGGGTGCAGGACTGCCACTTGCACCATCAAGCTCACACACTGGAATTGCCCCACCTATACAAAAAAAAAAAATAGTATCTGAGTTTCTGCTATTAAAAATAGGCATCTTTTATCAATGTATGTAAATTGCTTTAAGAGGGGGAAAGATGTTCAAGCACGATGACTCATTTTCGCAATCACATCTAAGAGTATACAGCTAATACTGAAAGTACTCGAGTCGTTCTTGTGCATTTGGTTTATTCTGTGTTTGGTTTGTAGAGTGTATTAGACACTTGCATAATCACTTGCTGTCTGACTCGGGCTTCCTCTCTACTGGGAGGTACAACTCGCCCACTCTACTCACTCAGTGCCTTGTCTTGCATCCGTGACCTTCACAGTTCACTCATATAATAATGCTAAATTAGTATACTGGGGGCAGAAAATTCTGCTGAGGCCTTCTTTTTCGTTTTCTTTTTATTGTAATTTAAGCAAACCCCAGCAACTCATTTCCAAAACCTGTGACTCTTTTTTAACTAACATTTATTTCAAAGTGATGCATCAACGATCAAAAAAAAAAGGTTTTGGTGGGCATTCCAACAAACTCTCTCACCCTCAGTCATTGCTGGTTGCCTCCTTTTAAAAGTGAGGCATGAGTGTTTTCTACAAGAAAATCAACAAGCTTTATAACTGCAGGATTATGACCATCCCTGCTCACCATTTGTGGAAGGTTTGAAAATCTCAAATTTCATTAATTTTTTCATCCAGGGTTGTCTGACAAGAAGTTTCCTGTGGGAAGGATTTAATTTTGAAATTACCCTTTGTTACACTATGATGGCAGAGGAAAATGTAAATGTGGCCTAGAACCAGTGTCAGGACACTTGGTGGTGTGGAGAGCTGGCTAGTACCTGGTGGCTGGCATCTGCTTAATGCTGATGGATGCAGTAAAAGGTGACATTAATACAAGGCTTTATGACAAGCTGCTAGAGGAAGCAGCCTGGAATTTGGCTATCCTCACCTAAGCTGCTTCTTACAGCTGGGAGTCAATGACAGGAAAGTAGGAGCTAATTAAGATGTGGGATGGGGAGAGATTAGAAAATTGTTCTAAAATCCTATAAAGGTAGGTAATTAGTGACATGATGTCTAATTGCCAGAATTATATGGAAGTATCAATGAGAATCTCTTCCCTTCTCCCTAGCTAAATGCAAACATTTCTTGTGTTGATAATAATTACTAGCTGTCTTTTGTCTTTCTTATTTGTGCCTGTGAACAACTTTTTATATTAAAAGTTAAATCAGAGCGAGAAGATGCTTATTAATTCTAAGTATGGTGAGTTTAACAATTGCTGTTACCTGCTGTGAGGTGAGTTTCATGGTCTGCATCTTGCTGCTGAGAAAGTTCCATCCCTAGTGTTCACAGATCTCCTGTTTTGGTTGAAAGTTTTGCCTTGGAGGTGGATTTAGCAGTGTTGTGAAAGGCTGTGATGGAAGCAGGTAAATAGAAAATAAATACCTCTAGCTAGAGACACTCCTTTAAGAGACATTGCATTGATTTCAGATTTCAGCCATAGTAATCACTAATGTCTTGGTTGCTGAGGACAGATTTTTCATCTTAACTAGCAGCAGTTTTTTTCTATAATCTTTCTTATGAACTCAGACTCACAGAATTTATCCTACTTTATTTATTAGCAAGTCCTGACAAATATGGCTGTTACATTTTATAATTGTTTCTGAGGATAAAACATGCAAAATACCTATAATATATATTGTTTCTTAAGCAGAAATCTCCATACTTCACCTAAAATTACTCCACTGAGAGCCTGCAAGCATCTGGTCACCTGTGCCTGTGCTCAGCAAAGATTTCTCGTGGTTAACAAGTCCCTATAAAATGAGCTGTTTGTTGCTGAGGCTGCTGTCAAATCCCACAATGCTTTCCCACTTTGTCCAAGTGGTTTGGGAGGAATCTGATCGCTCTCTGTCAGGCAGCGTCAGGCTCGTTCAGAGAAAGCTCATTCTGATTGACAGTAATCTGAGGAGGCACTGTTTGATCAGAAGGAGACTTTCCTCAAAATGCGGGTTTGGGTGGAGAGAGTTTCCCAGATGCCCAATGGATCACAGGGCGATCAATTGGCTCCCCTGGAGGGGGAATGTGAGACAGCCAGGGTTCTGGCTACTCTGCAGCTGGGGCATCTCCTTCTGGAAGTGCTCAGCACTGCTGTGCAGGAGGTGATCCCATAGGAAATCACGGCTTCTCCTACCCGTGAGAAGACCACAAAGCCACCACATGTGTGATCCTCAGCTATCAGCATCTGCTTGCCTTTTCCTCAGATGCTGATATTGTACTTCACAGAGGTCTGGAAATGAGATTGATCTGCTGGGAGCATCAGAATGAAGGAAAAAAGCTGTGGTCCCACTGAGATTCATTCCAGTCAGCTTTTGCATCACCAGAAGTGTGAATTTCCACACATGGCACCATCAGGCCATGGGGGTACCATGCTATTAGAAGCAAGCCCTGGGATGAAGGCAGTGCCCTTGGTTCAGAGAGGAAAGGAGGGTGCCTGGCCTCCACAGCAGGACTCATCCAAAGTGTCACTGACACGTTTGAGTCCATTTATTTATTTTTGTCTATTTATTTCTTTTTATCTGAGGCCCACAACCAAGAGGCAAAGGGCAGAGGTCAGTCCCACACTGGCAGGACATTCCAGACGTGGTGAGCACTGAGCTGGGTGGGACTGGAGACCTCCTCTTTCCTGGTCCCAAGGTGTTGAGCTGCATTATTCTCTTCCTCTTATGCTTATTTTCACCAGCCATAAAATACTGATAGGGCATATTTAGCTCTTAGTCATGTTGTGAGCATTATTTTATGAGTGTGTTACAGTGCTTTGAAAACTCAGCATTCCCTGAATTACTGCTTTAATGCTGTGCTAGAGATCAACGACACTGATAAACTGGGGTTGCCTGCCCATTAAGTCATAGGTTGGACCAGCACACACCAGGGAGAACTGTGAGCTCTCCTCTCCATCATGCCTTCACCAGAGCAAGAGGCTTATCTGTATTTGCTGAATCATCTGCTGGAGCTGCATAATCAATGTATTTGCTCTGGATACTATTTCCTGTGAAAATAACTGCCTGTGAGGCCACGCCTCACACTTCTAGTGAGATAAGTGGTTAACCATTGTCTCAACTAAAGATTGACACTAAGCTGATAAAGCTACTAAGCTAACTGAGCAGTAACTTCATTAACTCCCAACATGCCAGTCAACCAGGGAGTTTAACAAGCTGAGGAGCAATTAAGGCCCCCTGAAATGCTGGGCAGCTGTTCCCAAGTGTTTGAGTAAATGTCCCACTGTGTCAGCTTACTGACATTCATCTGTTTCAACTAGCTCTATAGGCATCTGCAGCCAACCTTCACCACAGCTGTAGTGAAGATCCCTTTGGCCATTTGAACAACCATTCTGAGTCCACTTTCTTCTTTGTTTTCTTGTCTCCTCTTTTCTCCTTCACAGCAAGAAAAACACAGTTCAACCACAACATGGATGGAGCACCACGGTGGTCAGGACACAGTTATCTTCACCCAGAGGAGTTGTGCAAATCCTCAATACTTTTCTGGATGTGCCCAGAATGAAAATGTGTCACTTCTGCCTTTTGTCTCCTCCAGATGTTGCACGCAGCCACTACACTAATGGCATGGAGACACTGCTTCCCAAAGAACCTCAAAGAACCTTCTTGAAACCCATTTGCTCTCAAGCAAATCCCATTAACCTTTTAAGTTTGGGTGGGTTAGAGGTTGACCTATGGTTGACTCAGATTTAATTGTCAGGCTTGTTTGCTGTCTTTTCAGAAAACCATGGGCTGAGTGGACACACTCCTCTGACCCAAGAGTGTCTTTTCAGGTAGGATGGAGGCATAATGCCAGGATAACATAAAAAATCCAACAAAACAGTACTACAGTGCTTTGAAAATCCAGTTGAATCCCAAGATTGAAGGGTCTCCCCTGCAAAATATTCAGTCTTTGCCATATAATCTGCTGAAGCTTGGATGGTGATGAATAACAAGTCTCAGTTTCTCCAACTGCTCATCCAGAGTCCCACACAGGGCCCCAAACCTGCAAAAGTGCAACTTTTGCTGTTTAAAATATGGCCCTTTTTCTCCTCACCAGCAGATTTAGGAAGCCAAGAATCCACCTTGTATGTATTACAGCAATCTTGCTTGTAGTAAGTCATCAGGTGCACAGAAAGAATATTTGATTGCTCCATCCTATCCATCAACAACTTGTCCTTGGACTACATCACAACATTTACAGTGTGCCTGTGCAAAACACACTCTGCAAAGGGATCCCTGACTCCTTGCACTTGTTATTCATACATTGTTTTAATCTTTCCTGTGGGGGAAATCTTACTGAATCTTTCACACCCCAGGAGACACGGTAGGATTTTTTTAAACTGAGTTGCAAAGTAAGGAGTTCTGTACCAGAGCAATTATGGTTTATTGTTTCAGTTGGTAAATGTTTAAAAAAGCAGCCGTCTCTTAAGACCATACCATAAAATGTGACTTGCACACAAACTGTAAATAAATAGAAATAATTGCTTGTGCTACAAGATCCATCTGGGGTTGGTTTCAGTTCCTCAAATAGTTGCAAACTTTCTGCGCATCTATGAGCAAACCAATTAATCTTCCCTGTATCTCATTTCCCTTTTAGTGCAATGAGCAAAGTTATCTCCGCTGTCCAGAGGATGAGTTCTGCAGCCTGGCAGAGCCCCAGCACACCCAAGCCCTTACCCCCTGCCCCAAGGAGGCTTTTAGCAGGATCAAAGTAAATAGCTTGCAGTGATTTCACATATTCCCAGCCCCACGGGCTTAATGTGATTTTTAAAAAGGGAATTAATTTCTAGCCAACCTATGGCTTAGCTGTTACCCAGTTACACCAAAGATGACAGAAAGGGCTTAAGCTAAGGTGTGACTTGATTAGCAGCATTTCTTCTCACAGCCAGGTACGCCGCCCTCTTTGAACCCTGTCACTGCCCAGAGGAGCAAAGGGGAACCTCAGGAGCCAGGATTAACACGAGGGCCCCAGGCCACAGCTGCTTCCACAGCTCTTGAAACAACAGCAGCCAGATCTCTGCTCTGGTGACTCCCTATCCTTGCTCTATCAGTTTGTGCTGGCAATCATGAAGCACTGGAAGTTAGAACCAGTGCTTGTTTGCTGCCTGTTATCACATCCAACCATTCCCCATAACTAAAGTGCATGGGCTCCTTCACCCATGTCCCCCAACTTCTAGGATACATCTGAAAAATCCTCGTGTCTCCACAGGCAGACACGGTACAGCCTCATGCTTTTGTTTCTCTGCAGACTTGTTCCTGCTGAGCTGGTGATCTTGTCATCTGTACAGGAAAAAAAAAAAAGACTCATTTTCAAGGAGAATGAAAAATGGATCTCAGCAATTACAAGGGACTCACCTCTCTGTGCTTCACTGGTACCTTCACTATCATGACAGTGGCTACCTAGCAACCATGCCTTTCTACTCAAGACATCTTTATTCAGATATATTTGTATTTCTACTGGCATGGGGAAATGTTGGCCATAAAAATATTAGTTTATTTGGACCCAGTAAGGTAAAGTATCTTTCAGAGAATTTAAAACACTATTTCAGCAGCAGCTTGAAGAAGCACCAGCAGCTCTTTTGTTGGTGTGGCAGCTGTACCTGTTTAACCTCACTATTGAGACATGCTCCTTGTCAGGTTAGAGTGTGCAAAAAGTACATACAAACCAAAACTAAAACCACTCCCCACCCCAAATCCCTGAAAAACAAGACCTTAAGGTTTTCTAGGAGCAAGTCCTCTTCCTATTAGCTCACAGGAGCAATTAACCAGTGGGTGGTTTCTGGGCCTACCTTAAGCTTTAAATGAATGTACTTAATACATTTACCTATTGCCTAGAAGACAGGGTGGAGTTAAATGTGCTTAAGATTTATAGACAGAGGCAATCTAAGGCAATAAAGCTGTTTTGCCTCCCTTCTGTCTGAAGGCAGAGCAAGGGTAACCTTATAAAGCTGGCTAATTGTGCTGGTTGTTTGTATTTTAGATCACTGCCCTCCATTTTAGCCCTCCCTCCTCCCTCCCCACCATCTATGAAAAACAAAATTAGGCAGAAGCAGTAAATCACTGCATGGAGCTTCCCTACCTCATCCCTCTTCCAGCTGACAAGAAGCAAAACCTTGTTGATTTTCACATGGCAATGCTTACTTTAATTCATGGGACGAGATACCCTTCCAAAAATAATTCAATATGCTTCTGTATTCAACCCAGCTGCCCTTCTGCTTTATGCTGTAGCCTTGTCACAACACTCTTTCTCCCTGCACTTGTTTCAGCCTTCAGACAGGTGTATAAGCTTTTAATCATTTCAGAGTTATTTACTTAGTATTATCCCACCAACTTTGAGTTTTTCCCAGTATTTATTAATTAACTTTCCCAAAATTTCTGTGGAGTAGCAAAGTGTTCCTTGTCTGATTTCACAAGAATGGAAGCAGGGTTTGTATTTAGTATTACTGGGGAAATTTCCTGATTTCTCTGGAACTGGGTACCAAATAAAGGGATTTTGTTCAAACAGACAGTATCTGAACAACAGTTAGAAAGACTGAAACCCAAACAGTCAGTAGGCAACTCAAAGGAAGGAGGGGGAAATGTGTTTCTGTAAAAGTAGACATGGTAATAAACAGCTATTGAAAAGATAAGAAGTTCTATAAAGAGTGAGATGGGCAGACAGTATTTTTTTTAATACCAGGCTACTCATCCCAGATCAGGGATGTGAGTTCAACTTCAGGCTCCTACAGGAGCTAATGGTCCTGCAAGAGGTTCACAGTCAACAAATAAATACAAAAGAGAAAGGACTAAGCAAAATGCAGCCCCAGGTGAAGTGCTCGGACCCTTGAGAAGCTCTGAGTAGGATCCTAAACAGATGTCACTTTGGATAGGGACAGAAAAGAAACTGAGATGTGAGAGGGGGACCACTGTCTGCCAAGGTCTCAGTCACCTCAGGTGAGGCTTGAGTCATTTTTCTTCTACTGAAACCCACAGACCAGTGGACACATGGACTCTGGTACCTGTAAGAACATTTTTTTTTTTCCATTTTACATTGTTTGAAGGACAATATAAGACTTTAAAATCATGGATTATATCTCAGGTATTCACTACTAATGCCTTAGTCATGTAGTGTCAGTTCCTGTCTGCCTTTATGCTATCCAGCTGGATTACCCTGGAAATCCTCGTTTTATAAGAAAGGATGAGCCAGTGAGTCACCCAACGTCTCCTGGTCCCAGCTGCTGGAGACAGAGTGAAGCATGTTCCCCTGCTGAAAGGTGCTGAACCCACAGGTCTCATCAGCTGGGTGACTTGTTAAAGAGGATAGGGAGGGCAGCAGCAGCAGCAATTTAAAACACAGCAGCTTCAGCTGTTTTCTTTGTGAGGTGCCTATCCCTTCAACACACGCAGAGAAGGTGTTGAATTCCTTCTCTGGGAATTGGAATTGGACATTGGAAAATAAAGTTTGGGTCTTTTTGACACAAGGATTCAAAATCCATTTAAATCCTCCTGTGGGCACCATGTAATTGACCAAGATGTATCTTTGACAAGCCCTTGAAGCTGCATCACAAACTATGTGATGCATTTCTTTAACAAATCATGCAAAGGAGAGCAGTGCCCTGCCTTCACCACTGTTCCTGCTTTCATTAAATCTGATATCAAACCTTTCAGGAGGAAAAAGGCAAAAAGACTCTGAGGAAAAGAGCAGGTTCAAGTTCAGCATGGGCTGCACTTGCCTAACTCACAGGAAAGCTCAAGTTTGCAGAGGGCTCTGCGGATGTCAGAAGATTTATAACAATCATTAATTAGAATATGATCATTCAACTTAGGTTTTGATTCTCAGCATACTTTATCCTCTACCCTTTCTATTACAACTGCAGAATTGAAATTTCATTTATCTTGATTGTCTGCAGTTTTGAAGTAATGGGAAAAGTTCACAGTGAAGGCTTTGAGGTGTCTTCTGTTATCAAGGGTTCCTATTAGCTACATTGAATTGATTTAAGCCTATTAGTTTATCGAGAGCATAATCCCATTCTTTAGCTTTCAAGGGAAAGCAGCAACTATCTCAGTTAATTACTGTTTCCTTGCTGGCACCCCAGAGCAAGCAAATGGTCCAAAGTAATTGGTAACAATTGGGAATGAATGTGTACGTATGGTCCTGCTAACTATAGCTTGTAAGGTTAATTGGAAAAACTGGGATAAGTGTGGGATGCAAAACAAGTGAATTTTCTTCACAAAAGGAGATGATGTTCCAGCATACTGAAAAAATAGATATGTTTTGCTTGGTGTTTATATAAAGAACAGGTCATGAAAGACCCCTGAATCACCACAGAAATGCATCCAGAGCCATCTGAACCAGCTTTGCCAAGGAGTCGGCCTTTTTCAACACACAGCTGTGGGGAAAACCCTGGGAGCAACCCTGCCCAGGGGCCACGAGGTTCAGCTGCCTGCAGATCCTGCTTGCCCTCACCACAGGCAGCTTCAGGGTCCTTCTCCTGAAGATCCTCTGCTTCATTGTCGTGCCCTGCATCCCAGCAGCCCCACGATGATATGGCAAGGTGAGAGCAGGCGGGAGTGGGGAGGCAGTTTGTCTTGGCCATGCTGCTGCGCAGTCATATTCACCTGTAGGGGATAAAGGAGCTGCTGTTTTTTCTGTGTGTGAGGGGTGCAGGTGGAAGGAGGACCTGCATCCCAAGATGGGAGAGATGAACAGGACTGAAGGAATGGGAGCATGTGGACAAAGCGGTGTGCAGGGAGAGGCGTGAGGGGAATCGTGTTTTGCCTCACAGGGGTTTGAATCCTAGACAGAGAGCACAGCAAAGCAGGAATCTTTCTGAAGAACATTGCAGTAAATTTTCCCAGATTCTTAGGAGGTTTCTAATAAAATAGTCCTGTCAACTTCAGTGAATCTTTGATTTATACTGACTGGGGATTTATCCTTCTGCTGGGGCATTTCTAAACTACCTATAATTTTGTTATACTAGCAAGTCAGAGTTATTCTGATGTATGTATTATTGGTTAATATGGACTGTCATCAACCCTTCAGTCAGCTGGCCATGATTCATGAAAGAAAATCACTTCTAATTAAACATTCATCTAATTATTCTTGCCAGAAACAAATGAAATATGCAACCAATATGTTCCATAACAGCTTCAGTAGAGCACCACTAGGATTTGTGAAGCCAGATGATTGAATGCACGGGGAAGCTTTTCAGCACATGTTGCATGAGAAAATGATCCATTCCTACCTTTTAACTGTCTTCTGAACATTTCAAGCAGTATTTAATGTCAGACTAGATTTTGGAACAAGGCACATTAATGACTGCAGTAATTGCTCTTTGGGAGAACAGATTTGAGTGACAACACTTTCTCTAACCTCCAGGGTCTTACTTTCCTATGAACAGCTTAACGTTTAAACAAACCGATTTCTCAATATTTTACCAAAAAAAAAAAAAAAAAAAAAAGGAAAAAAGATCCCTGCAGAGGCTCACATAACTATTTTTCTGTTAATTTATTTTTTCTATTAATTTAATTTAAAAGAAAAGTTGTAGCATAACATTTTTCTTTGATGTATCAGTGTATTGCAAGTCTGTTTCATACATGCATCTAAGTAATAGGACGTTGACCCCCTAGAATGACTTCAAAATTCTTATGTCTTATCATTCCCCTTTGTGTCTGGGACTGTAAATCTATTTATCAAGTGCCTGGAATAGTTTTGTGAGTCCTGCAAATTTCTTTTTTGCTCTAACATATTTTGGCTTACAACATCTTGAATATGCAGTAACTGAAGATTTTCTCCTGATTTGTAGACATACATGTTGCAAATTGCTCATATATGTTTGATTGCAATCAGTTGAACTTCCCTAGAACTCAAAACTAGTCTAACTGAAGAGAGAAACAGAAACAAGGTTTGGCAATATTTCCCTCATCAAAAGGGCAAATCTATAAGGTTACCATTTAATTTTAATTTTTTTATGGCACAATCCAGTAACCATTAACAGATGAGTGGCAAACAGTGATGTTATGCCTTCATGGAAACTACAGTAACAAGAATCAATTCTCAAGATTTGTTCACAATTGCAAGCAAATAATTTCTGTTAAGAAACCTTCTCCTCAGTCTGAAAAAAATGAATTACAGGGAAATAGGTATCAAGCTGGGGAGGATATGCTGTTCAAATATGTGGAAAAGCCTGGAGATTCAGCAGGTTGCTTCAGATACCATCACACTTGCAGGTTATCAGGTTCTGGCATGCTACTTCTCTGTAATTATTTATTAAAAGACCTAAAATGAATGTTTCGAAAGGATTTTGCAGAGCAGTTGGAGTGCAGGTTTGTTTCTCAATCCTGCCACAGCTTTTATGTGCAGGGTATTTAGAACCCCACTGGCTGAAGCAGGTGGGTGATGAAATCAAGAATTACAGATGTTTCTTATGAAATCAGTGGGAAGTAAATATCTAAACAACTTCAAAAATCTAGTTTCAATGCTCTCTGGAATAATCTCTGGTTGGAAGCAAGCAGTGCAATGCCTGATATGGCATCAGAGTTCAGTGTAAATTGATCATATCTTGGGGATTTCTTGAGATCAGTTTGGCTTTTCAGAAATACCTTACTGTTCCAAGGCCTTCTTTCAGTAAAAAAAAAAAAAACAAAAACAAAAAAAACCAAAAAAACAAAAAAAAAAAAAAAAAAACCAAAAAAAATTCAAGTTTTTCACTGGGAGAGTTACATTCTAACCTATAGAACTGTTTAATGATACCTTGATTCCAAACACAATTTGTTCCATATTGACTAGAAACAGGGAATTCAGCAACACAAGCAGTTGTAGTTGAGAACAATTATTGGAGTCAAGATGTTGACTGGAGCTGGATGCCACTGTTGTCTCATACATGCTAAATATCTGTTTTCTGTGGTTCCTGACAATTGTGCCAAGGTCTGGACTCTACACTCCCCTCTCCCAGAGCCACAAGTGCATTACCTGAACATGGCAGTTGCAGTACAGCCCGCATTTTATTAATATACTTTTATATCATAGGGATATTTTGTGACTCTTGAATGCCCCCATCAAAGTTTCCTCTTTCTCATTCTGAAAATACAGGCAATTTAGCTTTGCTTTTCAGTTTTAATAACCAGAGATCACCACTGACTTTAATCCACAGAACATGCCTCCCCACACTGGCCAGATTAATCATCAAATTGTCAGATCTGTAGTCATCTTTCTCTCTAAATTTCCCTATTATCATTTTATTAGCTGCAAATTTCTGCAAAACCACACAGAACTCCTTTCCAAATCTGACTGCCACAGCTCCCATAATCTGGAGGAGTATTTCAGCAAACTGTGACCACAGAAGAAAGGCAATTAAGAAATTTCCACTGTGGCTCCATCCTTCTGTGATATCCACCACAGTGAGAGGCTGAGGATAGATCAAGGCAGTGAGAAGCTGAGGAAGGCCCAAAGGCAGTAAAACTGCAGCAGAGGGATGTACTGAGAGTCTGGAGGTGCAGGATCCTTGGGAAGGCTGTCCCACATCATTGCTCACACATCCAAAGCACCCAGTTTTCTTCTCCTCTTCTGCCTCCCGCAGCTCCCAGAGGCACAAAGTGCATTTTTCCCATGGGAGATTTCTGCGTTCACTTGTGCTGCAACGTGAACGCGTGAGTCACTCCTCACACAGCAAGAGCAGCACTCTCTCCCCTCCCTGCACCTCTGGCAGTGCTGCCTGGTGCCCACATCATCCCTGCTCCCAATGGAGCCAGCCTGGATTCAGACCCCAAGCAAATGGCCACCTCCATGGGCCCCAGGTCTTGTGAGATGGTCAAAATTAGGCCCATGCCCCTTTGCTTACTGATTTCAAGTTGGCATGTCTCCACTTAGCTGTGAGGGATTTGGTTTTTTTCAACAAGCCCTTTCAATGTGCCTGTGTGCTGTTCAAAGGGTCCAAGCACTTAACTTGATATTTTTGCTTCCATTCCAGGGACCAGTTGGCTAAATATTCAATTTGCAGCATCTAAACATATGGGCATTTACGTTCTTTATCACATGTAGCTGAGAGTCCACTGAGCAGTGAGACTTATTTATGCTAACTGTTCATTTTACATTGTTTTTAATACGGCAAAATAAGGATTTAAATTTGTTTGCAGACAGAAAGCAAATTATTTTTATGTTGTGCTGCCAGAGTAAAATTTTGCTGCATGCAGCTTTCCTCCCCTTTTCTCAGAAGCTATCTAAAAATAAATGTCGCACACCTGTCTTGTCTCTGTATGCCATCCAGTAACTAAAGCTAGACATGCATACAGCACTCTGATAAAAGCCTCAGTGGAGCCTGGAGGGGGAACTTCACACGCACTGCCTTTGCCAACTGTCCTACTTGCTTCCCACATCAGAGAGCTGAGACCATCCTAGCCCAAACTTCACCCAAGAAATATAACATGGACAATGTAACATGGACAACCCTGAAGTAATCAGGCAGTTGGGCTGATTACTGATCAGTCAGGCTTGATGGTCACTGCAAGCTTCTACAAACTGAAATATTTTATTCTTCTGTATTCTAAACCAAAAATCCATTTCCTTGCTCGTCCCGCCATGGAGTTTTGCCCAGTTTTCCCATTCAGTTTATTTCAGGCTGAATTCTCACCTTGGCGCACTGGCAGTGCAGGTCAATCCCGACATGAACCAGGGCCAGGAGCACATTCCAGTGCTGGGAAGATCCCGCACCTCACACCACAGCTCCCGCTGGCAGAAGGGAATCACAAGCCAGAACGCTGCTGGCACGCTAGCATGCATGACAGATTCATTTTCCTGCGGCGTATGAATTAGCAAATTACGGTTTCTGAATGAGACTGGGCCTCAACAAGTCTTGTGCTGTCAGATACACCTCAGTTTCTGGGATTTTACGTCATCCACCTTTCTGTTTCACACCAGTAATTTCTGTCTTACGGAAAAAGTGCTCTTTTTTCTCATTCTGAAAAATATTGTGACTGTTGTTATGCTGCCTCAACAACACGCCATTGGCTAAGAGCTATTTTGGAAATTCATGTCAGGTCTGTTCAACCAATTTCTTCTTTTCTTCTCCATTAAATCAGACTTGCATCCCAGCCACAGTCAGTCAGAGAAATCACAAGCATTGATTTCCAACTTGTGCTAGTTAATGCAATTTCCCCCAAAACTTTTGTGGCAACCTCACCTTCTCCAGAGTTAAACAGGTGATCTGCTCATGAGCCAAGCTGGGAGCAGCTCCTGTTGGATTTCAGAGGGACAGATTCTCATTGTGTGCACACCCAGCCTCTGGGCTTCTGTGAATGCCTTCTGTGAACCATCTTTAGAGCATGATGCAAGGAATACTGAGATCAGGCAGCCAAATCAGAGCCTAAACTGGGAAATAACCAGTCTGATCTGACCCAGCTGTGTCCCACTGCTTTTGAAAAGGTGAGAAATACATGAATCTGAAAAAGGTTTTCCTGCATTGGATAACCAAGCAAAGCTCACTACTGGCATAAAAAGCATTTTCAGGTAAAGGTTGTACTGTGGTATGGATTAAAAGTTTTTCATTTCTATCTGCTACATTGAAATGACAAGTGTCAATCCCTGAACTTTAAAGCATAAAATAAAGTCAGAAAAAGATTCCCTGAGGATGAAAGCTTTGCAAAGTGTTGTCCAAAAAAGGCACTGTAGAGTAATTTTACCTTCTGATGGAAGACCCATGAATATCAGTGGAGACAAGTGATTGGACTAGTCACTGGTGTGTGACATTAAGATTCCTACAGAGGAAATCGCTGTAAAATTACTGAGAGACATGAGAGGTTCACATTGTCTTCACCTATGAAAATAAAATTCTTGTGGGTTGGTTATGGTATAAAACATGTAATTGCTATCAAATGAGCACAAAAAGGTTTATCTTTTGTGATTATTAGCTTTTTTAGATTACATATTTTGAGACATGGAAATTCTTTTCATCTTAAGTTGTTCAGATCTTTTGCTTCCTAGCCAAGACCTCAGGAGACACCAATAATATACAGTCTAAGGATTTCTCTCTTTTCCCCAAAATGGGACAACAAAACAATTTTAGAAAACCCACCAACCTAAATGACTGCAATAATTTGTTAAAATTAACGTTGGATGTGATGGATCCTGAGACACTGGAACAGTGGGGTAGAATACAGCAGAATGCTGTATTACAGTGCTGAAAATAAATCAGCAATGTAGGAAATGATTCAGAAGGGTTTTGGACTGCAGTCCATAGTGTCTCAACATGCAGCAATTGAATTAGCCTTCATTCTGCTCTAGAGACCTCAGAGCCCTACCCTGCAGTGAGGCAAAGTGCAGGCGAAAGTCAAGAGGAAAGCGTGGAGCCCTTGAGAATGAGGAGGGACACATAGTTTGTACTTTTTTCCCTAATAAATCTACAAATACCTCAGCCAAGCTTTAAATAATGCAGGCAGGGTCTTTCCTTCTTCCTACAAATTTGCCTTTAAATGGAAACACATACTTCCTAATTTGACATGGTCACTTCTAATGGAAGTATGGGGCTGCATCCAAGTGATAAACTTCTGATTCTAGAATTAAAGAAGCAAAGGAACTCTGCTTCAGGGCAAATGCAGCAACTTTAAATTCCTTCCTTGCTCATGCTGTTGTATAGCAAGGGTATCATTAAGCTTTTTCAAGCTGGCATCGCAGATGAATCAAGGCATTGTGAGTGGCTTTGCACACTGTGGAGGTTTATCCCAGGTGAGGATGCACCGGCAGTTTGTGCTGTGTGTGGGCACGAGCACGTGCTGGGGAGGGGAATGCACGCGCCACCACAGATTCCTGCTCCTCTCCATTTGTTTATAAATAGCAGTTTCGCAGTTCAGCCACCGTGTATTGGAATAAGAATCCTAAAGTGTAAGCTCTTTCAAAGCTCTCTTTAAAGTCCTACATTTTTTGAGAGACATTTGAGAAAATGTCTCCGAAAAAGTGAGAAAATAACCTTTAATGTGTCCATGCCTCATAAAAGAGATTTAACCACCTCTCAGTTAACACATAATCAATCATCTAGTAAGATTTAATCCAACTATGAGATCAACTAAGAAATTGTTCTGGGCAGCTCTTATAAATCAGGAATGTATTTAGATAAATAGTAATAGTGGTGATTTAGTAGCAGTAGTAAATATTTTTTGACCCATTTATACTTTATCAATGCCTCTGTCAACTCAGTGTAAACCCCACTCTTAGAGTTAAAAACTGAATTAGAAAATAAAACATAACAAAGCATCTTTTTGAAAACATAGGAAATGAGAGTGACATTTCTTCTGCTATTGTTCAACACTTACAAGTAGTATTAACTTCCAAAATTAAGGAAAAAACTGTCATACTGAATAACTTCTATATTTAAGATGAACAAGTAACTGCAGATTTCTTGAACTGATTAATCTCCCTTCCCTTCTCATGAAAAAATATTCCATGTGAAAATAAAATTGCATGTTTCTTACGGCATGAAGCCTCTTTACCTAACTGAATAGAAGAGTGTTCCACTAAAATGTATTTATCCTTAGGCACAGCACAAGTACACATGGTTATGAAGGTCAGCTTGCTTTCGAAGCTGAGTGAAATACATGTACCAGATTTAGCAGGCACACACACAAGTAAGCCCATACAAGAAGAGAGAGTGAGAAAAGCAATTATAATTGCTATTCTCCAAATATATAATGAATTCTCAGGTTTTCATCTTATCCTTTTACATTCCAAGAAGAAAATTTTGCAGGTCTTAGGGAGTGGAGGTAAGAGAGAAATTTCAGCTTCTGATAGGACTCTTAGCTTGGTTAAATGTTAAAACAAAATTTAAAACATCTTTAGTGTACTGAAACCTTTTGTGATCTTTCAAAAATTATATTAATCCAAAGAGCAAGTTTTATTCTAGGCAAAGCTGGATAGCGAAATTCTACTCTCAGTACAACACTTTGGATGCCCACGAATTGTGTGAATCTGTCACTGAAAGTGGAATTTAATGCCAAATATCTGTATTTTCAGCATCTATTGACAGGCCTACAAATAAGATTTCTAATTAGTCTGCTACAGAGAGAATAATCTGATCTTTAGGGAGCTTTTGCATTTAAACAGTCTTGAGGAAGACACCTTGGCATAAGGATATTAGTGGTTTATGCATCCATACAAAGAAACACAATTGATTTGCTCTTTGATCACTACTCAGACTAAATCAAAGCAAACCCACAATCTTCAGGGGTTTTAGGCTTAGTACCTGTTTCATAGACAAGCTAAGTGCTTTGCCATATACACCGCCATAGTGGCAATGAACATGGCATGTGTTTTTAGGAGATATGGTAAAGACAAGAAGATTTTTACATATCTTGAAAGGGTGAAAAGTTAAGAAATTTTATGCATGTACCATAATGCCACAACTGTCAAGGTCTCATCTCTCTTCCCCTTTTTAATTCTATTGTAGCACAGGAAGAGTCCAAAAATTCAATAGAGGAGAATTAAAGGAAAATCATTACATTTCTTACAGCAAATCACGAACAATTGTGTGGTGTCACCGAAGAGCATGAAGTGCAGTCAAGTCTAAAAGCTGGAAGTGCCCTATTATTCATTTTTACTGAAAATCCAAGAGGGCTTCTTGTAAATTCAAAATTTGTCATGTGGTCCTTGAAGGAGGCCTTTCAGGATTTCAAACAGTTGCTTCAGAACCATGAACTATTGCTGCATTTATGGAGTTCACAGCATTTATAAACAGCTAAAATGCTGTGTTAAGAAGCAAAAATATGAAGTGAAAACTGGATCTTTTCCCCTACTAACATAAAACTACAACTCATATTCAAAATATAAACATATGGAGATTGAGAAAAACATTGCTTTTCCTCTTCCATTTAAAGAGCTTCAGTGGTTTTGTGTTTTCACTTCTCTCTAGCCTTTGCAAAGATTACACTCATAAATCAAAAAGTCTCAATCTAATTACTGAAAGAAATCTCTTCAAAATCTGGGATATCCACAACTCTTAGGTTAGCTCCTGACCTCAGGCAGACCAAGCCATCTGGCTTGGTTCCTTATTGCTTGTAGTGATGGTGATGGACCTCAAGCAACAGCTGGTGGCTATGCCAAATTCTGACCTTTTTATTTTAAATATAACTTCTTCTCCATTCTGTAATAGACAATTAAGAGCTGAAATTGCACCAAGTAGATGACAAAATGCCTATGGAAATCTCTGCTTCCTAGGAAGGGAACTTAGAGCCTCGGCACCAAGCAGCAGCAGCAGCCTGCACCCATCCTGTATTCCACAATCTGTAATTTCAGCTACATATCTATTTATTCCAATGCTGCAGTATTCCATTTCTGAATGAGTTCCCACATCATGGTGACACATGCCTAGCATTATTGCATTTTAGACAGCCATCTGTACTGATATATTCAGCCAATAATTTGCCACCAGGAAATTGGTTCCTGGGAATATATTTTTTATGCAGAGTGCATGCATGCCTGTCTCTAATTTGTAAAATCCATATATCCTTGATGTGTCTTGTAGGAAGGTGAAATCCTATTTCATCCTGAACCACCCGTAAAATGTAATTCTTGGTATTAATTAACAGTCAAGAAAATTTATGCCACAGTTCATCAGCAGAACCTTTGCAGCAGCACAATAATCCCCAGAAGGATAAGTGGCAACATGGCAATGCCAGTCAGCTATATGTGGCAAATGGCAGGGAAGAATGAAATGGGTCTAAAGGGACACAGATCCTCTCACTGATGAAAGACATGGGCTAAAAATACACCTCAGTATGGATAAATATAGAATAATGATCGTTAAGAGAAATAATCCAGACGTGGGTTGCGGCGTTTAGTGGAGCAATCTTACAGGATCCTGGAAAAAAAACCCCAAAAGAGCTGGGTAGGTATTACTATATATTATAGTATATTTTCAGACTGCCTTATAACCCCTTATGTAGTGAGAAATGGCCACCTAACTTCAGATCATTAAGTCCATCTCCTGTGACACCAGAACATGGCCCACCAGATGGGAGACACATGAAATATTAAAGAGATACTAAACATGTACTTCAGCTTTGGGCAGAGAGCCAAGGGTAGCAGGAGCACGGGCAGGCAGCTCACAAGGGGTCTGGGGAGGCAAGAGTTCCTCAGATGAAAACTGTGGTTCAAATTATGTGCAGCACAATTTTCATATCTGCTAAAGAGAGTGCTTTATTTTCCATTTCATTTGGAGGGAGGGGATTCCTTTTTTGGTCTAGGGAGGGGTGGAAGAGGGCTAGAGAATTAAAAAGAGAAAGCTTTAAAGCATAGTTCAAAACGCTAAAAGATAAAGAAAAATTCTATTACTTTCAGCTAAGAGAGACAGAGTTTTGGAAATAAAGTGGATTTGGTTTTTTTTTTTAATTATCAGAGATTTTCCTGTCCTCACACAGACACCAGGCTGCTAATCAGGGGCATTCACAGCAGTTAATGCCACTTCGAGTAGGATTAACTCTAATATTTAAATAAAAAACCTCCACAGCTTTGCAGTTTTTGAGTAACAGGAGTTTGGGGAGGAGGAAACTGGTAATGAAGGGAGAAAATGAAGTCTCTGTCCTCCAACAGATCTGGAAGCCAAGCAGCAAAACTGGGAGAATATCTCATAGGGCTCCACAGCCCTGGAGGAAATTTTGGAGGGAGTGGTCATCCAGTTGAAATAAATGCAAGTTCTGTTTATTTTTGGAAGAGAGAAGATTTTCACAAGTATCTCTATGTCTATTAAGTATTTCCAGAGAAAAGACTTTTTCATAGTGAATAAGCAGCCTCCAAATAATTTTTGAAACTGCACATAAGTATTGTCTTGACTTACACAAAATTATCTTTGGTGTGGACTGATTTTCTCTCTTTATTTTGGCAAATTTACACTACTACAAAAAATGCCTTGTTTTGCAAGAGATGTCAGTTGGGTTTCATGTTTCAACTAATTGTTTACTGTCAATTAAAATATTTTCACAAGAAAAAAATCACTTAAGTATTACTTGGAGTTAGTTCTCTTTCTGTATAGGATAATTTTTCATTTTTGTATGTTTTGAACTTTTAAGAGACCATCATAGCAACCTTCTCAGTACATCATGGTTACAAGTATTGCTGTACTATTAGGGTTAATAGTAGACTGATATTTTATAGTAGACTGATATTTTATAGTAGATTGATATAACAGATATTATGTAATATCTTTTTCCAAACACATGAGAAAGGTGTTTAAACCGATTTGGAATTAGAAAGGATAACCCATTTCCTTGACTAATTGTAGATTGCATACAACAACAGGCTTTGAGACGGAAATAAATTTCAGTAGCAATTTAAATGGAATGCGAGATTTTGCAGTAGGAATCACATCTCCAGCATGTTTTTTTAGAGCAATCCTGTTAAATAAAAATACAGCATAAGCTCTTGCAGGAAAGGAGCAAGCAAAGTTAGGTCAAGAGGAGTTTCCAAGGCATATACTCAGGGCTCATCCCTCCTAAAGTGGCACCAGCAGAAGCTTTGGCACAGCCTTGGGTTGTCTCCAGGGGGGATCATTGCAGGTTAACCCCCCTGCCCAGCCCTACTGCTCGCTGCACAGCCCCACATCAGCGGGAGCAGGGCACCTGCAGGTCAGCTCCTGCTGCTCCCACCAGCTCCTGGCTTGCAGGGCTGACACCTAATTCTGAGCTGAAATTGCACACTCTTAGGACAAAAGTCAATGTTCTCCATTTTCGTCTGTCTACCTCAAACAAAACTGAGAAAATACTGAGTCCTCCAGGATTCTTAGCTCTCCAGGGCAGCAGATCCTTGGAGAATCATCCTAGAGGGAAAATTCCCATTTTTACTAGAGTCCCCCATTAGGCTGTTCTGGGTGAGGAGCCACAGAGCTGATGTCAGCTACTTTTAGGTTAGTTCTAAAGCCTTTTGGCATTATAAGAGGGAAAAAAAAAAGAGAGTGAGGGAAAAAAACCCAGACTCTCATGGGCTGACTTCTAGGTTGAAATTTGTGCATATGTTCAAAAAATACAAGTGACATTTGCTCCCATGTATTGAAGGCAGCAGCAACTGAAATTTGACATGTCAAATAGAGTACATGCCACTTAATCTATCCAGTTTGAGATCTGGAACACAGCGTGTTACAAAGACCTGAGGAAAAGAAAAAAAAAAAGGAACATTAAATATATGTGAAATGCTGTGGAAAAAAAAGTGTAAATTCTGTTTTTCAGCCCCCAGCTTCACAATTCTTCCTTTCTGATGTAAATAGCTTCCAGCAGAAAGATTTGAGAGTGCAAATCTGTATGAAATGTTGGCAATTCCAAAAAAAAAATGTTGAGAGAAATGACATCATTTATTTCCTTCAAAATTTCTAAAGTTCTTATTTTTTTATGAAGTATCAGGAGATGTTTCATAACAGATCAGAATTAAACCTCCCTCAAAAGTATATGTTAGCTTTCTCTTCAGCCCCTCAAGAGGACAATGTGTGGCAAAAGTCTAAAAACACCCACTATAATAAAAAAAAATTGAAACTAATTCAAAGAGTTAACAACCACTGCAAATAGATTTACTGCACTTCATTATAAAGTTAAAGTAAATGGAGCATTTAAAAAGAAATAACAGATGCCATCATCCTGGATGGATAATTAACAGCAGACTTTTTAACACTTATATTTAAATGGGACTGAAACATTTCAAAAAGATTTTTTTTTCTGTTGCAAAACATTCAGATGTAAAAAAAAGACCATTCTCCTCCAACAACCTCCCTAGGGAAATGAACTTCTGAATAAAACTGAGAGCACTTCAGGACTACAGGTTTCCATTTTTCATGAGAGGAGTGTGAGGTGCCTGTTGAGTTCCTGGGTGTGGGAGAAGAGCAAAGGTGATACCCGCCCACCTCCCCAGCTACCCAACCCACTTCCATCCCTGCTGGGCAGATTTCACCCTCCTCAGCCTTGCAGACCTCATCTCTCCCAGCTCTGTTTGGCTTTCCAAGGCAACTGTGCCTTGCCTGCACCAGAACAGCTGCTGACACAGAGCTGTTGCCGCACTGTCACCTTCTGCACCATCAGCCCAGGTAGAGCTGAGTGGGGACACCATTCTCTAACAGGTGCTCAATAATAAAAATAATACTTCATTTCCACGTGCATTTTTCCTGGACCTTTTTTTAAACAACTCAGCCCTTTTTCCATCTCCCAGGTGCTGGGGAGATGCACAAAGCCAAGGTTTGCTCAGACCTATTCATTACAAAACTGCACCTACTTTGCCGTCACTTGGCACCTTCTTTTGGCTGCAACAGTAGAAAAACTGGCTCACTCTGACAGAAGGGTTGGAACTCTCCTCTGTTTTCTAGAGGTGATCTCTCAAGGTAAGGATTAACACATTGTTCAGACAGTCTGAGGGAACAAAGGTGCTTTTGCCATTCTCTGTGCCATTTCGAGGCATCGGGTAACACCTTTCACTTTAATTTTGAGGAACACAAAACCTTTTAAAACACAGCAAAACCATCAGCTGCCAGGTTATACAACTCACTCCAAGTTACCGCCTCTGAATTTTGAAGCTGGTGTGTAATACATGGCTGTCCAGAGGCCGGCTAAGGGTGGATGGGCATCCAGGAACATCAGGATATCTTTTTTCCCATCCTAGGTGCCTTCAGCACACGGCACAGTTCAACCATCAGCTGCCTCATTATATCATTTCAGGTTCTGAGTCTATGCTGCTTATAAAACACAGCTTTTCAGATAAACACACGTTTCTCACTTTTTTTTGCTGTTGTTGTTGTTTACCAGGCTGTAAGTGTTACAGATTATCTTCTGAGTCAAGACACACAGATGCTCTCCTTATTAATGTGAGAAAATAATAGTGCCAAGGGGCATTAAAGATCTGTTCATTCAGGTGGGGGCGGGAGGGTGGAATTACACAATATGATAAAGTCAGAAAATACCAGGAAACTTAGGACAGCACCTCCAACTATTTATTTATCAAATTGATTTTAAGTTTCAATATGTGGTCTGCATATGTAGTCTCCCTATTAGCAGGTGCAAATTAATGATTAAGACTTTTGACAGTCCTAGCAGCAGAAACTGAATGTTCACATAGCAAAGTGTTGCTGCCTTGGTAAAGACACTGAACTGAGAGTCTAAACAGGAGAACAAAAGAAGCTCCATCTCACAGCCAGCAACAACTGGGTTTGCCTGTGCCTACATAGAAAGCAAAGCCCCAGCTCGAGGCACGCCGAGGGTAACTCATGAATATGAACATCCGAGAGCGATGATGACAGGAAGTTTACATAATGGTAGCAGTATCTGTCATCCTTTGCGATTCTCCCACATGTGATATCTGATGTCTGACAGTGACTCACGGGCCACGGCTCTCATGTGGCTGCTCAGTTAGGTATGACTAAAAAACAAACCCGGATCAGGGAGGAGGCGCACGTGTGCCCCAGTGCTGACAGCCCGGTGGGCGTTTATTGGGGCTGGTGGCAGACACCTGGATGGATGCACCACCAGTGTTTGGGGGAGGGCGCATGGGCACCAAACTGCATCTTTTACACAGCCGTGATTTTGAGATGTCTGGGAAGAGAAGTGATACTCGGAGTCACAGCCACCCTCCCGCCCCCCCCGCCTTGATAAGACGATAAGTTAGCATTTTTGTCTCATTTCCATTTTCCCAAACTTCTACGTGTATGAAATTGCTATAGGCAACTGCCCAATGCCTTTGCATCTGCTAGAGCTGTTAAGTAGCTGATGAGGTCTTTTTCACAAGATCTGGCTTTTATTTAATTAATTATTTAGATTACCCTTTTTAAATTTTTTTTTTTAACAATTTCTGAAGATATAGAATCTGTTCCAGCAATATGGCGAGTGCAAATGCTCCTATTGGAGACTTGCTGATGTCCAAGAAGATGTCTTAGTCCCAATCTTAAAATTATTTATTTAGCATAAAGGTGTAAATAAGCACATGTAGATGTAGGTGTAGAAAAGGGATATTAAGATACATAAATATCCAGTATCAGAGATTTTTCTATGGCTCCCATGACAGAGATTCATTTTAATGGAAATTGCTAAAGGACAGCCAGATTCTTCATGATATTGGTATTGAATATCAATAACTTCTGTGATAAATAGGGAAGGTAGTGGGTTAAATTCAGTCTTTAGTGCATGGTGAATCTACCACTGAAATTGGAAACTGTTGAACTCATAAAATTATGACTATATATTACAGTTAACTAGAAAGACTGGGGAAAAAAAAACCCACATTGTTTTCCTTAGTTAGCAGGATTGTTTTAATACTATTCACAGCACTTTCATGCCTCAATGGCTTCCCAGGAATCCTATGAATTGTTAGAGATAATTTTTCAAAGATATTTTCTTACATAGGTTTAAGTTTCCTGAAATGCAGCCTCACTTCACAGGTTCCTTCCTTGTAAACTTATTTGTGACGGGAGGGTCTCTGCAGTTCGAGGGCTGTCTGCTAGGGATGAAAGTGAGGGAAAGCGCTGTAAAACAAACAAAAAAAGGGAGGAGTAAGATCAAAGTACCTCATTAAGGGTAGTACATTACAGCCTTGTCCAACCTCTGCCTGCCGAGATTGTTCATATCTGTCACCAGTTAGCTGATAGCCTGGACCTGCACCAGGGAGGAGAGGCTGGAAACAGGAACATGTGGATGTTAAAGTTACCTGTGCTTCCCCAACATGAGCTGTATTCTGAGCCATCCTTGCAGCACAGGGGCCAGCACCTTTGCTTGATTTTTGAGCTGTTCGGGATGTTCTTGAGCTGCCCAGCTGCATTTCTACCTGAGCGCCCCAGGATATTTGTCATAACAGAGGCTCCTAATTTTATTTGGTTATGTAATCACATGTGCTTACACCTCTTCTGACAACGGCATGTCAAGGAAAAGATCTTGGAGGAGAGATCACAGCATCACAGATCTCTGTATTTGCATCCTTTCCCAGCTAATCGGTGACTGGGCAGGCATGGCAGAGCTCTGCCTTTGCCCTCTGGCTTTGGCCATCTCTTGCTAATGTCAGCCTCTCCCCAGCCACATGGAGAACCTTCCATGGTGAGGGCCTGCATGGAGGAATGGCCTGCCTTTCCTGCTCTGCGCTGCCAGAGCCAGCAGGACTTTGGACCCATCCTTCCCAGCCAACTGCTTTTCATCTCTTTACAGGAGCCAGGAGCTCTTCAGAACCGACGATTCCTCCAGGGCCGGTTTCACACCCACTCCTTGTGGCTGCTCCTCCAGGCTGGTGGAGTTTCCTGCAGGCTGTCACGTGCCCAGCAGAGCCATTAGGAAGGAGGAGGCATCCCTAGGACCTGAACCAACTTTCCAGCAGTGTGGCAGGACTGGTCTAAGGAGTTTGGGAGGCAGAGGCACGTTGGGATTTGCTCCTCTGTTGAAAAGAGGTAATCAGGAGCAAAAGCAATTGGTTTTCCATTCTGCTGTGTGAGCTGCCTCCTACATACCCACTGCATATTGTGAAGCTACAGCTGAAACACAAACACCTGAGCATCTGCCCTGGCATAAACAGGCTCATGGGGCCCTGTTCACCCCCTCCCACATGCAGGTAGACACCAGAAAACCTCAGCTCCTCTCTGAAACACAAGATTCACATGGTCTCACCAAGAAGAAAGGCGAAGACAATGGTACAGCCAGCCACCACTGCAGCTGCTCACTGCCGCATCCCAGAGGGACAACTCCAGAGCCCCATCAGAGTTGCCCAGCTGGGATCAGCTCAGGCCTTGCATGGGTAATCATGAATGGATTGCAAACGAGGAATCTGGAGGCTCAGAAACTGGAGGTGCATTGCCTTAGGACTTGGCTGTGCAGCAGTGATTAAGCAGCCTTGGCTGCTTGACACGAGTGGGAGAAAGGCACTTAGGTTCCTCTGCATGTTTCAATGTTGGGGTGCTGCTCTGCTTCAGATGTAATTTGATATTTATTTAGACATCTAGCCTTGGGCCCATGGTGACTATGGAAGCGAGAGAAATCACGAAGATAAATTCCTGCCAAACAGATGGATGACTAAGCAGCTTCAGATGCCTACATTGATGAGACTAATCATATTCCTTGACGCTTCCTAGACATACTGGTTGCACCTACCCAAGGCTCCTCAGCAGAGGTTCAGCAGGTCCCACATCCCTTCACAGGTGTGGCCAGAGTCCATGACTTCATTTTACACCCTACCCAAAACATTGGTGACCGAATCCCTAGTGGTGCCTTGCAGACTGTATTATATAACTGTATAATGTCATAGAATTGTATAAATAGCTACTTATAACAATAGTTCAAATATTTATGAAGCTGTAAAAGTCTCCTCACCACACCCATGGGAGCATGATGTGATTCCATGGGAGTGAGGTCTTGCTTGTGAGCAATCACAGCCCCAGCAGGTTTGCTGCTCACCTGGCCTGCCCAGTGCAGACCAGGATACTTCTGCAGCACGGGATGGAGGAAGTTTTTGTGTGGCCTTTTTTTTTTTTTAATTATTTTTAATTACCTACTAATTGTCTGGAAAAAAAAAATCTCCATTGTTTCTTCTCCAGCTGGACAGGTCAGTTTGTAATGTAATTTAGGAGAATTAGGCCTTCCATCAAAAACAGGAAAAACAGCTCAGTGGTGGTCTCTGCAGCAAAAAACTTACAAAGAGACTGAGCTCCATTTTTTAAGGACTACATCTTGAAGATGATTGTGAATGCACCCTCCCTCTCCATCATTCTCTTTCTTTTTCCCTTCTCCCTTGCCAATCCAACTCCCCCAAGAGGACAGGAACCACTTGGTTCACATCCACCTTATCCTGGTGGAGGCTGTAGCACAAGGTGGCACTGGAGTGTTTTTGCATGTTTTAGGTGACTGCTGGTTTCCTTCCTATAAACCAGGATTTTTCCCATAGGGAATACAAACAAATTAGTGTACCATATAAATAATTACCTTTATGTAAATGTATGTGATAAGATAAATAGAATGTGAAATGATTAACTAACCTTCCATTTAACAACATTTCTGACATTTGATTAGAGGAATGAAGTCCAACCAGCTTTTCTGTGCCTCTTGCTGTGGAACACCAAGGATGTGTAGTGGGCATTAACATGACTCAGACATGCCTTGTTCTTCTTTGTCACATAGGCTGAAAATATCAAACATGAGGGGAAAAAAATTAAGGAAGCACACAAGTCAGCCAATTTTTGATGTCCAACCAGAGTCAGCTGCCACTAGGGCAAAAGCACCTTCTTCTCACAGTTTGTCTTCATCAGTTTCTTATGATCTGTGCTGCTGGTTGACTTGAATCCTTGAATCCCAGCATCATCCAACCACCACAGCACTGCATGGTGGCCAGCTGGGAAGCTGGTGATCCAGCAGCATTGTCCCAGGGCTGGTCCTGAGCTCACTGAAGCTTGTTCCATGCAAGCATGGCTGTTTTGGTTCAAGGTCTGGAGCTAGATCGTTCAGTGTTCGTCTGGGGATTTCTGCACCACACCTTCCTGCCCAGTGTAGACATGTCCCAGTTCTATCATCATTTTCATCTGCCAAGCATTCAGACAAAATAATTAACTAAGCTTTGCTGGCACACATTCTTCACTCTAAATTATTTGTATCAAAGAGCATTATTTCAACAAAATCTTTGTACTTAAATCACAAAAAATAAACATGAGGAGACTTAAACTGTAACAACACTGATTAAAAATATAGAAAAACTTGACTGTGTTTTCTGGCACAGACAGATAATTAAGAGGATTTTTAAGGGTTTTTCTCTGTACCAGGTAGAGTGGTATTTTGTGCTAATCACCTCTAGGCTGCAGAATCAGTACCAAAGCATAACACAAAATAAATGACCAGAAGGCTTAATGTTTTTCGTGATTTTTATTTAAAGTGATTTCATATTGTGAGCTTATGCCAAAAGGTTCATTTGTTTCTGAGGTTCTGGCTCTGAGGACTGTTATCCATGCTGTGAATTTACCACTGTGTTTGTCCACACAGCTATTGGAGTGCATATATATAGTTTTCAGGGGCCATTCAAGCTTGTCTCTCTTTTGGTCCAAAACACTTTGACAGCAACCAATCAGAGCACTTTAACTACCTGCAATGCTGTATCTGATGTGAAGATTACTGTAATTCATGAAAAAGTCTCTTATCCGGCTAGGAATATCTTCTGCATAAGGTCATACCTGCTATAGAGTGTTATACAGGACCTCCTGCAATAGGTGGGGCACTCTCACCCATAACTTCCCTACGCTGTGAATGGAGTCCTGAGGTGCTCATGCAAGTTATTTTATATATACAGGAGTATTTTATATACAGGAGGTTTTTTTGAGGGATCGTTGTTTTTAAGTTACCCAACTAGAGTTTCAGCCACTTTTTGACTTCTGGACGCCAAGACTCATCCTGGTGCCTTTTGCTGTACAACTCTTCTGTTGATGTGCTCCCAGATGGCAGTCTGAGACACCTTTGGATAAGACACAAGGCCATGGCCACCCTCATGATTTCAGGTGTTGTTTGAGGCTGTTCCAGCTGCAAAGTCAACAACACACATTCCAAGTGTTTCCTGAGTGTTTGAGGACCCCAAGAGTCTGGAGAGCTGAGTGTGTCACTCACTGACTTCACTCCTCTCTTCCCTGAAAGGCAGCATGGTACTGTGGCTCATTCTCCTGATTTCAAGAGTCATAGAAAAGGGGGCACCAAAAGTTTTGGGGTTTCTGTTACAGGTTAATTATTTTGGGTCCTGCTGCTTGACACCCTGCTTGTTGTGCCAGCTTTCCATAAACAAACTTTGGGAATCCTTGTTCTAATAGTATCTTTCCATCTTCTTAATGACTATGTTTTTTCACTCCATATGGCCACTTCATCTGCATTAAGCCTCCTCACTTTTAACAAAAAATCCTTCTGTCGTTTCTGTGTTTAGCCAGGTCTGTTGCTCAGATGGTGCAACCACTGAATACTTAAGCTGAGTCTGTGTAAAATGTTGTTTCTCTAGCTATAGGCAAGGTCAGAAATAAATATCTTTGGTACCATATCTATTTAACTGAAAATCTAACTAGACCTCCAAATCTGTGCGCTCGGGCGCATATGTTAGAAACAGATCCTCTAGGAACTGATTTGTAATAGCCATTCCTACCACCACCTCCTCCTCCTCCCCAGAAGCCTAACTGCTGTTGATTATATCCTGACTGTGCCCAAGGAAAGTTGTCTGGACTGAGTGAGGCTGAGAAAGAAATTTAATGTTGTTTCAATACCTTTGCATCTTGGCTGTACTGGACCAAAGGTCCCATGTTTCCAACACTAGCTGACAAGGAATGTAAGTAAAATAAAGAGCAGCAGAGCAGAGGAACATATGATGGCTATGTGCTATTTCCACAGTTCCAGGTATCTCAGCCCATCCTAAGCCATGTACAATGTCCCTGCACCTGTAGGTCTTCCATGAATTTGTCAAATCACTTCTTAAGAACAATGAAAATTTGAGCATCAGCAGCATTCTATGACCTGCACACGCCAGCAGGGCAAAATTCTTCCTCCTGTTTGTTAAGAGTTTGCTGGATGATAATCTTATCTAGCCAACCCTAATCACATGCAGAACAATGATCAGTTGTTCCTAATTCACTTTTTCTATTGCCACAATTAACTCCATAGACTTCTACTGTATTTTTCTTTAGGTCTTATTCTACTGAGTTATTTCTTATAGGATCTATCCCATGCTTTTTTCTTTTTTTTTTTTTTTTTTTTTTTATCTCTGTTGTTCTCTATTTCTCATCCCCTTCTGCTTATTTTTTAATGAGGAAAAGATCAGAAATGCATGTGGTAGCAAGAGCAGGTAGTTAGAGTGACTGAAAAACACTCCTCTCCTCTCCTCTCCTCTCCTCTCCTCTCCTCTCCTCTCCTCTCCTCTCCTCTCCTCTCCTCTCCTCTCCTCTCCTCTCCTCTCCTCTCCTCTCCTCTCCTCTCCTCTCCTCTCCTCTCCTCTCCTCTCCTCTCCTCTCCTCTCCTCTCCTCTCCTCTCCTCTCCTCTCCTCTCCTCTCCTCTCCTCTCCTCTCCTCTCCTCTCCTCTCCTCTCCTCTCCTCTCCTCTCCTCTCCTCTCCTCTCCTCTCCTCTCCTCTCCTCTCCTCTCCTCTCCTCTCCTCTCCTCTCCTCTCCTCTCCTCTCCTCTCCTCTCCTCTCCTCTCCTCTCCTCTCCTCTTCTCTTCTCTTCTCTTCCTTTTCTCTTCTCCTCTCCTCCTCTTCCCTTTCCTATTAACTCTAAGCTAACTCTGCTCATTAAAGACCTTAATCCAAAATATCTTTTTCACATGAAGAAGGTTTCCCTTAACTTGGAAATGAGCCAGGTGTTGGCTTTCCTACTGTCTAAACGTGGAAAAACAGAAGTGGGAAAACACATTATTGCAGTGATCCAACTGAACATAGTATCACACCAGGTAAAGCCCAATCCATAAATGTAAGAGACAGCCAAACTTGGATTTTGCAGAGTTAACAAGATCCATGCCATTGCCTTCAGTGTGGTCAGGCTGTCTCTCCAGGTCTCTCTAAGAGCCAGTAGCAGAGTCATCAGCTCCCATGACAGCACACTGGTTGCCTCAGTCCCCAGGAGACTGGACATTTTCTCCATCCCTGTGAATAAGTCCAGGGTATTCACTGACAGATTACCTGCAAACAGACTGGTCCTTTTGTCATGGCACTCCAGATGGGACTATTTTTTCTTTGAGGTGATCATGACAGATTTTTCTCTACAGTATAATCTTCTTCTTGGTCTTTTAAAATGTTGTCTTAGATCTTTATTTTCAGCCAGGCTTCTTTTGCCTAAAGTCATGCTTACTCTTAATACTTAGACTGTCCATAGGGACTTTTATTAGCAAAAGAAGCTGATTTAATTGGGCACGAGGAAGCTGTGGCAGTCATTTATCTGCTTCATGCTCAGAATGCTTCTCTCAGCTTCTGGTGATGCATTATTTCTGAATTTCTCCTTGCATGCTTTCTCTTAGAAATTCCATTCCCAGCATTAAGTTACACCTTTATTACCTCAGAGCTGTAAATATGTCTCCAGCAGCCCCCGTGGCAAGGCACTGCTCTGAGGGACAATGCCTTCTCCCCTACATCACCAGGTGTGTCTTGAAACTTTGCCTCCACTTCCTACCCCTGCCTTCCCCCCTGTCAAGAGAGCAGATTTTTCAGTCAGGGTATCTGTGCAGCAGGTTCAAAGGCAGGCTAATTCTTCAGAAGCACTATAAATAGGCCTGTCCCTCTCTCTGCCTCCTGGTGCCATAAAAGTCACTGTCACTGCAACCTTTGCTCTGAGGCTGCACATTTTTGGGCAATAGGGCATGTAACACACTTTTGAGTCTTCATATGCCAAGATGCAGAAAATCAATTTTAATGTCCCTACAAAGAAGAGCTAGTGAAGCGAGAGGCTATCAATACTGCCAGACACTCTCATGCACTGGAGGTATGAGGAGAAAAATAAAAAGAGGTTCAGTGCTTTCTTTAGCCCCTGACTGTTGTGACAAGAACCAGCAGCATAACGCAATGCAGAGGAATAGGAATGGAAAAGTAGTGCTGTCTGCATCATGTGCTTAAAAAATATTTGCCTTAATAAAATGAAAAATTGAAGGATTAAGCATTCTTTTCCTGTTACCATAGAATCATAAAATGGTTTGGATTAAAAGGGACCTTAAAGATCACCCAGTTCTAGGGTTCTGCTAGAAATCTCTGCTCATGTCAGCCCCATATCAGTGATCAAATTAGAAATTAGAAAAGTCACATCTAGAAACCCACAATGCCTGAAGAGAAAGTGTTGAGAGAAATTTCCAAAGACAGAAGTAATTAAATACTAAAGTAATGGTATTATAAGGATCTCCTTGTAGTTTTAATTACAATCCCTAGTTCATAGCAGTCAATAATAATTGGCTTTACCATAACTTGCTGCATCTGAGTCACCAAACTATCCATATCTTGATTTTTTAAGCCCTCATACTAGCTCCAAAACTCGTAATGGTTGAACTCCACAGATGAGAAAATAGGAAGTGAAAAGGAGAGCGAGAACAAATCAAAGCAATCAATTCAAACAAAACTGTTTCTTACAAGCTGAACAGTAAATGTCTTCAGAATGTTTCACTTCAGGGTTTTGACAGAGGCAAATTCTAGTCTTGGAATACATAGCAGAAAACAAGTCAACAGTTTTGTCAGCAAGTAACACATAAATGGGAATTATTTCAATCATATGAGAATCTTAACCTTTGCAACTGTGCCTTTCGAGGGATATTTCGAGCAGAGTGAACTGACACCCTGTGGAATGCTCACACAAGGCATGTTCTTGTTCCTCCAGTTTTCTTCGGCACGTCTGCTGCCTCTAACCTCCTCCTTCCCAGCTGCATCCTCAAACAATTTCTCAGAGCACACAGCTATCTGCTGGCTTTCCTTAGCAATGGGGAAGGGTTATGCTGAGCAAGTCCTCTCTGCTAATGTGCAGATACTGATGTCCACAAAACATCAGCGCAGCACTTGGCACGGGGAAAGTCTTTTCAGGCTGGCTTTATAACAAATAAGAACTATGATCAACAGGTGGCTTTAGCTGGTGTTTTCCCCAATAACAGCATAATTTAAGCAACTCCAGAAAGGAATAATGCTGAGTGCAAAGAGAGAAATATAATAAAGCTGTGAGAAACACATTCACACAGTGCATTTAAATGTGCACTGAATTATAAATGAGGTGATTCCATAGAAACATCTACAATAAAAAAAAAAAAAGTTTGGTGCGAATAGATTTTTCTCTTATGAACATGTTTGCAGAATTATGCAGGTATCCCTGTCCACCCTATTAAAAAAAACCAATATAGCTTGAGAAAAAGTTAAAAAATAACAAGTCTGAGGGATTATGTCAGGGAAAAAATACTCAAGCACAAAGAAAAATTGTAGTAAGCACACAAAACAGGGACTTACAAGCACTTAAAAAACACCATGGTATACTGTAGGGTAACAAACATGGTATCAGAAAAAGAAGTCAGGCATTTTGAGTGCTGCATATCCTCAAAATACATAAAGTTGAAAATAGATATTCAATATGCAATGCAAAAAAAAATCCTGAATTATTAAATCTATGCTGTTTTTCTGTGAGCACTGCTTGCTTATAACAGCTACTTCAATGAAGCCTTCTAAACCCACTGAAACTGTCACAGCTTTTACTACATTATTTCATAGAAGAATCATAGCTCAGTGTTTCACTGTGGCACATGAAATAATTTTAATATTTGTACTGCTGAAAAGACATGGTCAGTGTTCCACTAATACAAATGGTTATGTTTTGTTAGAAATCCACTGGAGATGGGATGATTGGTGGCTGTGAATGCATGTGCAAATAATGAACTCAGGGTGCACAGGGCTGTCATTTTCCAGAAATAAATAAATCATATGCTGAGTTATTTTACCAAATTATAGTGTGTATATCACTTTGATACATAAAGTAATGTTATATTTTTATCTGAGATAGAGAAGAATTTCACAATAATTATTTTTAATACATATTGTAACTTACACATATCAGCGTGAAACATTGAGAAATTTGGGGTAGTTTGGCAAAGATGTTTTTCTCAACAGTAGGAAAAATACATATCCTGTAGATGAGGCTTTGAAAAGAAAATCTCAGAGGGAAGAGGGGGGGTGGTTTCTAGCAAGGGTTTAACCTCCCTGCTTCCCAGCCCATCTCTGTTTTGACAAACATGCCTAATTTCCATTGGAAAGCGGTTTCCCTGCAAAATTCCCAGCTGGCTGGAATCGGGAGTTATGGCTATTTCCTTCCAGAGTTTGCTTTCTACAACAAAGCAGTAGAGGTTGCAAGGCTTGTGACAAACATGTCTTCAGCATCAATGGCATGCCAGGCAACAGCTTTTCCCCTGTGTGTGCCAGGCTGTGCAGGATCAGGTGTTTGTTCTTCTTCTGCCACGTTTTAAACGCAAGTGTGGGAGATATTGCTGCACAACTCACCTCTGTCAGTACAGGAACACTAAAAACGTGTTGCTGCTTTTCACACAGAGTACTCTACCATTATGAGCCTTTGCTCATTGTGGGAGACAAACTGGTTTCTGATACAAATCCAGAGACATCCATGTCTTTTTTTGTTTGTGGTGGGGTTTTTTCACATTAGGAAACAATTAATTTCATGGTGTTTATGAACTGTTAAAAATAACTATACCCATTTTTCTCTTTTTCTATAGTCAATTCTCTGCAGAGGCTAACACATGAAAATTCAGTGATATAAATCTCGATGAACCTGCAGACACATTTATTCATGATGCATTTTAAGAGCTTAAAGCAGAAATGCAATGCAGCTCATTAACTTTTCTTTCAGTGGTCCTGAGGCATACACCAACAGCTTATTACACCAACCTACTATACAGTTTGCTTTTTGCCTGTTCTCAAAAAACAAACAAACCCATTCAACCAAAATTTAAGTGGTAACTTTTTGGTTCACTTTGTCTTTCTACATGCAACATGTATGTACTCATCACAATGGCTCTGTTCACTTGGTGTTTTTCAGCACTGTGAACAGCCCCATCCCAATTTGTGTATTGATTTGTGTGATTGGCAGAAGCTGTGCCTGCCCTGTTTCCAGGTGTTGAGTCAGAAATTCACCCTGTAGAAATGCCTACCTGCACTAATCTCCCAGGGCAGGTACACATGACTACAGGTGTAGGCAGGATTAAGGTTAGCTATTTTTTGACTCAGTGGCATGTGACTCCATATACACCTGCAGAAGCAGTTAACATGGTGCAACAACTGGTGTGACTGTGAGATTTTTGTGACCCTCTAACTTTAACATCTGTTACATGTTTCCAGAAGCCTTACCAAAGTTAGGAACAAACTGACTATGTACATTGAACAACAATAACAAAAATAAAACCGAAGAAAAAACCAAAAACAAAAAACAAACAAAACCCCAAAAACCATAACCAAACCAAAATGGAAAACCAAACAAAAAAGTGGCGTGTCCTTTCTTTTGTGTTTTCTTCTCTCCAGTAGATCAAATTTTATAAAACTATCAGTGAGAAATAGTGCCCATCATGTTGGCCTAAAGGAGAAGGGAATGGACTGGAAGAAGAGAGAAGGAAGAAATTTAGAGTGTGCAGAGGATACCTGAGTGCAGCCTCTGCAGGTGAATGAGGAAAGGAATGGACCTAAAATGGTTTCAATCCCAGCTCCCTTTCCTTTTACTGGCTTTCTTTTCAGTTTAAGAAACAAGAAAGGGGTCACAGTGCTTTATTTGGAGCTCTTCAAGCCATCAGCCAGCTGTTTATCCATCAGGAGCCTGAATGCTCTGACAGAGGTGATCAGTGAAATCAGTCACCATCCTCCTTTTCCCCTCTCAACCTGGGTTTGAGAGCATTCCTGATCAGAGGGGTAAAAACCCTTTCTAAGTATTCTGAGTCACAACCCTCCATTGAAAGGGCTCCCTTCAAAGGTGTAGCATCTCTTTATATAGAAAGAGAGTTTTTTTATTTGGAAGGAGCTGCTTTGGCTCCAGAAAGCAGCACTGAACACTTGTCCTACATTGCTTCCTGAAAGGGAGCATTTCAGCTGCCACTGAGTGTGCAGGACCAGGGATGCTGCAGGCAGACTGCCAGAGGACAGTGAACATCAGTCCCATGCAGGACAACTGTAGCACCTCTGCCATCCAGCATGGATACCTGTGCATCCTGTGGCTGAGAATATCAGAAAAATTAGAAATCTCTCTAGCTGATCTGTTATTCAGAGAGAGCCTCCCTCCCTGGGTCTCTCTCCAGCTCACTGCCTCATCTCCTTTTCAGCCACTCCTCCTCCCTGCCCAGACACATTCCTTCCCAACCCCTCCCACACCTCAAGCCAAGGGCTGGAGAGCCTCCACAGAAGCTTTGGGTTCCTTACATGAATGAATGGTTATAAATGTTCTCAAATGTGGTGGCAACCATACACTGAAAAGAGTTTTCTTTATCCTGAGGGAAAGACTATTATTCAGACAAGCCTTCCCTAATGTTTTTATTCTTCTGTTTCCCACCTTACAAACAGCAAATTGAATTAGACTCTCAGACAACTGTTGATGTGGGAGAGGAAGAGCAAACACTGACATGTACATACACACTTCTTAAGGATCCGACTCCTAGTTTAACAAAAACAGCCTTCTGTTATTCAGCCTCAGTATGCCTGGATGATTTATACAAAAGCTTTTGAGCATTGCTACTCATTCCCTAAGGGAGCTGTGAGGAGAGCAGAAGCTTTCCATGCAGCTCTAAACTCACAGTGAAGGTTTGGTTCATCTGAGAGGATGAATGGAAAAAAACCCAAAAACTTATTTCCAGAACACACACTTTTCTAGACATTTCCCATCGTGTCCATGAGGTGCAAGAGACGTAGCTCAGCTCCAGAGTGTGGCTGCAAAGCAGCTCCCAGAGGAACCCAGAGCAGGAGGACACAGTGCAGCAAGCAGCCACTCACAGCCACTGCAGAGGCCAAGGATGTCCCCAGGCATCCTCACACCACCACCACCACAGATGGGACAGTGTGGGATGGCTGGAAGCATTTCCCTGGGAGGCCCTTCCCAAGCAGGGCAGCCTCCCAGCAGCACCATTCTGGGTGTCTCCTCTTCCCACAGGCCCTTGTTCCACAGGGCTGTCTGTCCACGGGTGTTGGTCTTTGCTTCCGTAGTTGAAACATTTCCTGAAATGTCAAAACTTGTCATCAGTAACTAGGTCAGACTGGCTGGAGCACTGTGTAGGCTCCTCCTGAAACCTCACCAACGTGTCTCTCACCCAGTGTCCTTTCATTCCTGGTGCTTTTTGCCACGTCCCAACCCAAGCCATACCAGTAAATGAAAGTTAACCCTGAAACTCTCTCTAACTTTTGTCCTAATGTGGCTTCGAGCCAAAGGCAGAGAGTTAGTGCTTTAATCCACTTCACCATCTATCCCTCTGGGGGTTCATAACTCAGCCATGAATATTTGTTTTGAGCTGAAACCTGCAGTGCAGGTTCTCCTCCAAGAGCCGCGGCAGGGCAGAAGGCAGGCACACTCCCAGGGACTGCAGACAGGGAGAGGAAGGGCCAAGTCCCTCTGCAGGGAGAGAGGTGGGAAATGAGGCAGGGAAGGAAGGGAAGGAAGGAGGGAAACATACATCACATATATGCACTAGCACTCTCATCTTTGACTTGCTTAGTCTTACTCTCGTATTGTTTGTCTGGATTGGCTCTTTAATCTTCACACAGAGACTGGGACTTAATTTCTCCTCATCCTGCTCAGGTAGTGTTGGTGTCAGCATAGCGCTCTGAATCATCATAATCCCAGTGATAATAATATCAGTGTGACTGTTTCATATTCCTAAAACTGACCACATTTGAATTTGTGGGCATACCTTTTTACATCCTTGCAAATTTTATACAGATTTTTAGAAGATTCAAGCAAACAGTGTACATTATCTGAGGTCCTACCATTGGGATATCTGCATGTCTCAGGCTTTATGGTATGTTTGGGTTTGGTTTTGGTTTTATTTTTTTTAATAATGACCTTGAGAAGAGTGGAAATGCTACCTCTGTTTTACAGAAGGGAAATAGGGGTAGACAGCAGCTAAATGCCTTCCCTGAGGCAGGTAGGATGTCTCAAGCAAAGCAAAGAATGAAAATGTTTCATGGAATCCAGACTGCTGAAGTCCTGTTGTGTATTTCCAAGCACAGGGACACTGACATGTGAACTATGACCTCTCCTCACTGAAAAAATAACATTAGGCATTCTCTTATCAGAACACAAAGTACTTACATACGCCATGTTCACCAACTGTTTTCTTTGGTCTTGATTTCCAGAGTAACGTCTTTAATTGCTTCAGTGCAAAGCTTGGTGGAATTATAACATTAATGGATCTAATGAAAGATTTTCCATTTCTAAAATCCTTTTTCTGACATGAACCTTCTAAACACATCTTACTGAGCATCTCTCTTATTCCCCTTATGTAGCTACTCGTTACTTCAAAAGTCTTTCCAAGGGTAGCAGTTAGTTAATATGAATTTTAGAATCCCATAGGGAAAAAAAAATCTTTATAACCTAGTATCTTTTTTATATGGGTACACCAACCATCATGCCTGATGACAGGTAGACCATCAAAGATTGCTGTGGATGTGAGCATGTTAAATTATGTTTTAACTTGCTTAACATTAATTTAACAGGGGCACAGTCACCAAAGCTGTAAATTTCCTGACAACTTTTTGATTGATCCAAGCTGTTCGATTTGCAGCAGGGACCGAGCTGCAGTAAAAAAGCTCATGGAAAATCCGTGTTTTTTAACAGCTACTGACGAGTCAGTGTGAGGATATCCGTGCTTCAGCAAGAAGCTGGAAAGCTGAAGGATGAGCAGCTCCGGTGAGAAAAGCACATCCCAGTTTCCCATGGCACCTCAGAGTCATGTGCTGTACAGAAATGAATGACTGGCACACCCTACATACTTCTGTGCTTTGTACAGGAAAATGGCCAAAAAAAGGTGTCACATGAACACCGCAGCCACAATCGACCACCTACAGGGGCTCTTGCATCAGAAGGTGACCACCAGGTTTGAATGTAGCCACCAGGTTTGAGTGTAACCACCAGGTTTGAGTGTAACCACCAGGTTTGAATGCAAGCAGCAGGTTTGCAGTCCTCCTCCTGCAGATGTGCCATGCTGATGAGGCATTCCCTGGGCCATCCAGCTACACCTCTGACCTCCTGTCATCAGCAAGCCCACTTTGGCCAAGTGCCTCGCACAAGAGTGGCTTTTGGCTGATGCCATTAGGCAGAGCAGGACCACAACAAGTGGTCACTCCCACTGCTTGAGTTGCTGAGTCATTAACAGGAAAAATAGGCAATGATTCATGCATGGGATGGGTGCACTGCAGTGGCTGTGCCGTGCCTCATTACCAGCTGGCTTGCCACAAAGAGAAGTCTTTGCATACTTCCCAAACAGTATTTCACTACATGCTAATGACAGAAAAATCTAAAAATCTTCCTGGGATACCACCAGGGATGGCTAGAGAAGACCAAGGGGTCTGAGACTCATGGATCCTCATCTATAGGTGCTTTGCACCACAGGCACGTACTCCATTGATAAATGTGGATGAGCACAGAAGAGACGTGGGAGTGTCATCCCAGGAATATTAACTTAAACTTCCTGAAAGATGTGCTCACATTTCAAGCACATCTGATACTTGGAAATATAGGACTGATTTCTCTTCTACGTTTTACTCTGTCCCACTCGTGGCATTACAAAAAGTGGCTCAGCTTTACTCCCTAATGTATGCAATGTATACTTCACAACCAGCAGCCCAAGTGAGAAACCAAGCCTGCAGGCAGGCAGAATAAGCCATTACTGAAGATTCCCTTTGAGATGTAAAAATGAACAACCATCAAACCCCAGTATTAATGTGGGATATCAAAAGATAGCTCAGCAGAGGTCATGCATCTTACCTGCCTTCTCATTTCCAAAGCCAAATTAGCACATTCTTTGAAGTACCAGTGTTTACCCAGGAGTCATTAAATCATCTCTGGGTACAGGCAAAGATTTAATGACTAAGCAAAAACATTTTACACCTCATTTCAGCTGTGCATGCTGCTTTGAACTGCTGCTCCAGTCTCAGTGTGGGCTCGGGTCCCCTGGCACTCCACTGGGGAAAAGGGTGTGGGGCACACCAAAAGAAAGCCAGTTCTGGGAAAGCCTTCAGACCACAGGATCACACACTGGCAGTCACCTCCTGCCTGCCAGCACAGGCAATCTGTCACCTGCTCTCTCACCTGTGTTTATCTGGTGCCTGGTCCGCTTTTCATTAAATAGCACAAGACCAATATAGTTTGACCTCCTTGCACCCAGTCCCTGCCTCTGTCCAGTCCTTCTCCACAGCCATGTTCTCATAAAAGAAGCAGGAATGACAAACAAAAATTCTTGAGAGAGAGAAAAACACAGCTACTGGTGGAAGCTCCCAGCTCCCCAAGTCCCAGGAAGCAGCACTTGCTCTTCCCAGAGTCTCTCCCTAATGCAGCAGCACTGGCTGGCACACAGGGGAACTTTGTGCTCTGTCTTTTTCGGTGTTTTTCTCTTTCCTTTGGGGGGCTATTAAGTGTTCACTTCTCCAATATTTGTCTCTTCGGTGTAGAAATAGCACAGGAATAATATTTCAGCTGAGTGAGAAAACGCTGACTTCTGATGTTTTCCACAATAGATGGGTTGATGTGAGTATGAAAGATGATGTACTTGATTTGCTTCGCTTTCACCATCCTCTGGAGAGTTTAATCTATCCAGAAAAGAAGTGTCTGCTTTTCTCTTCCTGTGTGACTGGCAGTTCATCATCTTGTAAGAAGGAGTTATTCTAAACACAAAAAAGAAGAATTCATAAGGCAGCTTGATGAGTTTGACTCACCCTATTTGCAGCCAACTTCCTCTATGAGGTTATGAAGGGATATGTTTAATTGCCAGGTACCATCAAAAAGGTAACACCTGAATTCAGTGCTTGGACTTTGAAAGAAAAGTGTGCTTATCAATATTTATTGAATTGAAACTGTCATATTCAGCTTTTAAAACTGGCCCAAAGCAACACATGTTTACTTTGTGTTTGCTTACCAATGTAAGCTTATTTTGCATGCTTCCTAAAAGTTGCTTCCAATCACTTTATTTCTCAAAGGAAAGAAGAAAATTATTCAAATATAATAAAACAAAAGAAATATTTCTCATGCCATGTTTTCTTATTTTTATAAAGCCTTTTAAAAAAAATTCTCACAGAATCAAGGTTATACACTAAATATTATTAACAAGGATGGTCCTGATTCACTTATCTGTGAGGATAAGTCTGGCCAGCACAGAAAAAAGCTGTGAGGTGGTGCAAAACAAGGGGTCTCATGCCTGATGATAATGAGCAGAGAGACCCCAGAGAGTCCTGGCACGTCCTTATGCCTACAACCTGTCCTTTACCTGAGGGAACACCACTTGCAGCCCTTCTGTCAGCCAAAAAATGCAGGACACTTATTCTTCAATTTAGTTCCTGGTACCTCTAGCTCAAATTCTGGTAAATACAGCCTTTCCCTGCTTTTATCAGACACACAAAGCCTCAAATGGCACAAAAAATATGTAAGGGCATAAAACAAATGGATGTTGAGCAAGAGCTTCTGCTTTTCTTCCCTAGTCATACGAGGATAAGGTGACATTCAATTACATTAAAAATTGGCAGGTTTGACCAAAGGAGGTCCTCTTTCACATAATTAATGGATGGAAGTCCTGGCCCCAGGATGTCATTGAAAAGAAGTGCTGCTCCTTGACTGGGATGAATCTGCAGGGATCTGCACATGCTCCAAATCCATCCTCGGGAATGCAGTTGTCACTCAGGATCTGCAGTCTGCCAGATCCAGGGATGCCCTCTTTGAAGGATTTTGCAGGAAAATAACCAGAAAAAAGCCCTCCTTTGACATGTCACCAAGTGTTTCCTACATACAACATCTGTACAGGAATTGTGAAGGTTTGGATCACCAGCAACAACAAGTGATGCACAGCTTTTCACACACAGCAGGGCACTGACAGCTCTGCTAGGGCTTGGGGCTTCATTGCTAATCATTAAAAAAATTAAGATGATTAATGCTTTTGGACAACATTTATCAGCAATAAAATCTTAAGAAGTTCTACATTTTCATTTCCATCAGGGCCTGCACTTTTCCCATTTTCCCATTGGTGTTTGTTTTGACAACTGAAAATCAGATCAGACACCTGCTTCAAGCAGCACATTGGCAAAATTAATAATAAAAAAGGCAAATGCCTCCTGGCAGGTGGATAATTTTTGAAGGAAAACTGAGTATACCCTGTGACTAGGAACAATAGCTAAATAGTCCTCCTTCCTTAGATACCAGCAACTTTTTTTGCCATGCTTTAACAAAATTTTTTCAACAAACATTTCCAGACACATCTATTTACATGATGAAAGTAACATCTTGAGCATATTGGAAGCCACCCATGCAGCCTTCCAAGCTGGGTCACCAAGACCTGGCATGAATTGGGTGTCTTCTACAGTTTCACAATAGTCTTTCATTTCAAGTTTTATTTATAACAGAAGGAGGTGTCTCCAAGGGTGCTGGCATCTAAATAACTAATGGGGGAAATGAAACAACAGGTGGAGCCAGTATCTGCCCAAATTGCAGCACAAGTGCACCAGAGTTGTTGACAGGGTGCTCTTTTCAGAGTATATGAAATCCAAGACTGGAATTTAATTTTGTAGTTCAAATGACATGAAAGTATTGTATGGCACAGGTTGGCCGAGAAAGGGAAAAGATTATATTGGATATCTGTGCTGGGTACTGCACCTATAAAAACTGGGGCATACAAGCATTTTCAGCAGGTGAGACCAAGGCTGTTTCACCCAATGTCCTGCCACTGACAGCTGCTCTAGGAGTGCCCATGGAAGTGCAGGACAAGCAACAGCTCCAGAATAAAGATGTGCTAGCTTGGCTGATAAGACTAGCTCCTGAATTTCCATAAGTATTGGAGCAGCAAGTTTAGGGATCCTCTTTTTCTCAGGAACATTCATGAGAAATACACAAGACACGACATTTTCAATGCTGTACCCCAAGAAATTTAAAGTAAGTATAGATGTATTGTTAGAGGTTGAAAGGGTCACATGATATTTTTTAAAAAAACAGCTTCACCAAACCATTTATCATATTTTATTCACTTCCAGGGCATAAGATAATGACAGTATGATGAGGCAGTTTCTCCTCTCTCCTTGAAAGAATGATTCTCCAGGCTGTTTTGGACAGGAAATAAAACTGCAGAGAGCGCAAGGCGCTGCTACTCCTGGTGCCAGCAGCAGGCACAGAGGCACGAAACCACTGGACAGCCAAAAACTGGACAGTTCTTGGGAGTGTTGGTGAGTTGGACAGAAGACTTGTGCCAATGGTCAACATATTCCAAACACCAGCTTCTAAAAGAGCCTTCAATCCTTAGGAAAACCTTATGCATGTAAGAAGGGATGGCTGATTTAGACAGAGCAGATAAATATCATTTTAATCAATATTTGCCCTTCATAGCAGTTCAGCCCAGTGCCTGAAGTGCTAAAACACCAAACCAAAATGCATTTGGCAGGCCAAATACAGCTGGTGAAGATAAGCACCTGAAAGCTAGAATTTCCACCTGAATTAAAGCACTTTATCTTCTGAGGTCTGCAGCTCACTATTTATAGCACAGCTAGGTGGGTCCTGGTCTTGAGCACATGAATAGTCCCATTCAGCACAGCTGCCCAGCAGAGCAAGGGCTGTGACAGCACCTTCCACTGTCTCTTTCAGCATGCCAGTGCCGAGGCTGCTGAGCACCCACAGCCCAAGCTCGATCCAGCTCGTGGGGGCAAACCATGGTTAAACCCACGGCACTCACTGCTGCTGCTGCTGCAGGACCAAACAGCTGTGAGCTAAGTGGCATCAGGATCACATCATCTGCTTACAGCCTCTCTGTTTCCAAAACATTCTCTGATGGGGCTGAAATTTTCCATGATTGATCTCTGGCCAAAGGCAACCCTTTTTTTTCTTTTTTTTTCAAGTGTAAGTAAACCCTTCATTTTCAAGAGGGAACGTGTTGGAAAGAGGGCAGAGAAACCCTGTGAGGAACAATTCTGTAACCCATAGCCTTTTTGTTCAAGCCTTTGTATCCTCATAATGCAAAACAGGATAGCTAACTGCTAAAAAAGGCCAGAAAAAGTACAATTGGACAAAACCACAAGTTTTATCATGCTTCTGATTCAAAAACAATTCCTACATATATTTTTCCTGTAGTTGTATGTATTGTGTGAAAGTGAAAATCAGAAAGTCATTGCTATTAGTCAATAACAAAATGGGAGCTAATAAACCTGACTATAAAGAAAATAAATCTTTCTCTCTCTAGTTCCAGGAGTGTTAAAGTACCCTCTGCTTTGCAGAGCCTGTGCAGGGGTCCAACCCACACCAAGGAGAAAGAGCAAACTCAAAGCTAGCCATCAGAACAGACCCGAAGAGAAGGCCAGCTCATTTGCAAGTGAACAGGTTACACAAACACCGAGAAGTGCAGACCCATTTCAAAACGTGGTATTACAACTGAAAATAATTTTCAAAGGTAGAACTATGAATGCATCTTCTAGCATTTGCTGCTGACTTTTGGACAAACTATCTCTTTACTAACTCATAGCAGAAGATGGAGAGGCTGCATTAGTTTCCCCAGGTTTTTGTTTCCAGCTCAGTGGTTTCTGCCTGAGTGCAGCCCAGATTCCCCGCGAGGTCAGCAGCCATTCAAAATCACTCCTGCTCCCAAGGACTAGCCAAGCCTCATTATATTTCTGTGCAAACATCCTCCTGAAATCGCAGCTCCACTGACAAACAGTTTTGCACAGCAGAAAACAACGGGGTAAATCACACCGAGCTACAAGTCGCCACTTTGGAGTTCCCAGTGAATCTGTAAAAAGCATGTGGCAACACAGAGGCACAAAATCTGTACACATGACAAAAGCAGGCACTGCCTGTGTGTTGGCCTAAGGAGGTGTTCAGAAACCACACAAGGGTTGATTTGGTAAGATGGTCACATATTTAGTGGGTTCCAAACACACACAGTGAGGACCCAGACCTGGCTCAAGCTCCGTATGAGTTGCTCAGCAAAAAGTTGGTGTACAATGGGAGTCTAATGTGGAGAGGGGAAAAAAAATCTAATTATTTCACAATGGGAATCCATAGAGCTGCTTGAAGGGTAGGTTTCATTTCACAGAAGTCATGGTAGGCACTGATCCCATCCCATGCTTCTCCTGCCTCCACCTCTCTCTGCTGGCACCTGTGGTCCCCAGGAAGTCACTCCTCCTTGCCACATTGGAAAGAGGAAGGATGGATTTTTTTTTATTTCTATAATTAATGTGTGCATATCCAAAGGTAGAAATCACATTGTATTCAGGGCAAACACAAGAGATGTATAGTGGACACTGTGACACAAATATTATAATCTGGGAGGTACCAGTGAAACAAACTTCAAACCTGATGCATTACCTTCCTCACAGACTGCCTATGAATTCTCAAGCAAATGACACCCCTGCCTCACAGAACCAGGGAGCAGGACTGTCCCAGATGCCTGTATCCCTGAAACCCTGCCTCACTGTCCTTTAGGCACGATTTCTGTGCCATCGCAGACTCTTGCAGCAGTGCTGATATCTTACTCTTACGTGTCGCACAAGCTCAGCTCCTCTGACAACCCAATTAGATACATTTCACATTTTAATAGTTCTCTGAAAAGAGAGATCAAGCAAAATGACAATTTCCTTCCCACCCAGGGATGCCATAAACAGCAGACTTCAGAGCCAGCCTCACTGACATTGAATATTATTGTCTCTGCACTTCATTCCTTCAGCAAAGGCCATGGGGAATACAACCTTCCCCACACCCTAGAGATCCACAGATCCATACAAGGGTTTGGGTTGGAAGAGACCTTAAGGATCATCTAGTTTCAACCCCCTGCCATGGGCAGGGACACCTTCCACTAGGCCAGGTTGCTCAAAGCCCCATCCAACCTGGCCTTGAACATTTCCAGGGATGGGGCATCCAAAGTTTCTTTGGGCAACGGTTGCCAGCGCCTCACCATCCTCACAGTAAAGAATTTTTCCCAAATATCTAATCTAAACCTACTTTCTTCCAGTTTAAAGCCATTCCCCCTCATTCTATCACTACACGCTCCTGTGAAAAATCCTTCTCCATCTTTCCAAGGCTGGAGATTCCAGCCCCATAAAGCATTGGCTCATGGGAGGCCAAACCTTACTCATAAAGGAAGAGGGGCACCCAAAGACACCGAAAAGGGAAGAGCTGACCTCCAGGTGAGGAGCAGGAGCTGGGACTTCTGTCTGCATGGGGCTGGGTGACAAAGGGGTGCCAGGGGGCAGGGGCTGGCTGCTTGGCCAATTGTGGCTGGTGGCAGAGGAGTGCTGGAAGACAAGCAGGGTTGGCTGCTGCCTTCAGTGATTGATGGGCACAGCCAGTGTGGGTGGGGGAAGCAGTGGCTGCTGCATTTGGGGGTTCTGGGAACACGGGGAGCTGCTCCTGTGTCACAGACTGCTGCCATGTCCCAAAATCATGTTCATCCCTTGCTGCAGCAGTGATGCTGGGCAGCATCACTGACATAAAAGTCTTCCCTGCTGACTCGTACAGCTAATTTCAAGAGAGGGCTTTGGTTTGTGATTCTGGATTTCATCAAGAATCCTTCCTCGAGCCCAGATTTAAAGTTCTGCCTTCTGTGGGCAAGCAGGGGAGAGCTGCCTGCTCTGCCATGGGGCCTGCGTGCTTAGTGCGGATTGGGGCAGAGAGGCACAAAAATAGTGTGGCAATGAGTGACCACAGAAGCACCATAGTTAGACATGGTTTGTTGAGTGCCAGAAGTATGCAAGTCATTTTGCCAGACAAGAATCTTCCTCCCAAAGAGGCTCCCAAAGAGCCTATCATCAGTTTTTTAAAGTGCTTGCAGTTTGCTGGCTGAAGCTTTCCACTGGAGTTGGTCTTGCCTAAGGGCTGTAAACTTGCAGAGTTGGAAAACATAGTGTTGATGTATTCTTGCCAAATCCAGCTTGTTCCTTGGATTGTTTCCTTTCTCTAATCACTGTTTATCTTTACATGGGCCAGATTGGCCCATTTCTTCCATCTTTCACTAGTCTCTGCAACAGATACACGATCTCTAAAATTCTCCTTTGGCTGACCATGGTTCATTCATGGGGGAATAAATTTATCCCTTTTTTGGGAAATTAGTTACCACTCACTGAATTTCCAAAGGCATTTCTAATACCTCAGCTACCTTGGATTTCCAGGTGTCACAGCAACCCTACCCTGTGTGCATGCAGGGTTTCCCCTTTTAGCAAAACATCTGCCACCAACAGCACACAAAAGCTCTGTACCTCTAGCTCTTGGACAGGAGTCAGCTCTTCCCCAATCTCCCCCTTGCTTTTATAGGCAAGGAAAAGGAAAGTGCTACCCAAAACCTGCCCTCAGCTATGTCTCTAAGCAAGGACTTTCACTGCAGTTTGGAAAACTGCATTTGGAATTTCTACTCTCTTTCTCAAGATACTTGGTTTGATTCTTTCTACTCATCTCTGTAATGTCTAAATTCTCAGGCCCTTTTGCTTAATTTTCTGTTATTGTTACTTACATTTTAGTGTATATTCTATACTAATAGGTAAAATAGATAAACAAAATATTATCATCCCTTTTGGCAGATGGACAAGAGAGAAATTGGGAAAATTAGGTTATTGCCTCACAGATTGCAGCACAGTCACAAGCAGAGCCTCAGTGCCTCAAGTTTGGTACCCTGATCCTCGATCTTGATTTTGATCCTGTAATTTTCCACCTGAACCCATTCCAGCTTTTACTGATTCCAAAGGGCTGGATGAATGTGCTCTAGCCTTTATACCTCTATCTGCCTGAGACAGCAATACTTTCACACTGAAGAGAGGGGAAGTAAGCGGCCACTAAAACAACGGGAGGCAGATTCAGCCCTTACATAAGTGAAAGCAACTCTCTTCTGCCAAGCCTGAATTTGCCTCTGTATCCATAGCGCTGCATTTTTTAAGATCCTCAGGCCAGCATGAAAGGGGTTTTGGTAACCCAAAGAAACCATGAAGGCCAGCTCAGAGCTGGCTGCAGCGCAGCCAGCTGCCATCTCGGCCAGCTGGAGATCATTGGGCTGCGGACGCGACGCCAGCACGCGGATCCATCACCCACTGCCCCCCGTGGGGAAGCGAGGACTATCGCCAGACTATTCCCATCTTGCAGCCAGAAGCAGGAGGCTGAAGCAGCTCTGCTGCCACCTCACGCTGTGCTTCTCCCGGCCTGCCTCCGCTGAGAGCCTGCTCTCCGCTGGCGGGAGCGGAAGCAGGGCCCCGCCGCGGGAGTTTTCACACATTAGCCTCTGCACAACTCCCACTTAGAAACAAAAAAATCACAACTTTGGGGCAAAAAGTATTCGCCAAGACCCCGTAATTGGAAGAGCTTCTATTCGATTTCCCAGCAGTATATTTAGGTGCAATTTCTAGCTTCTTTCTTCTCGAGCCCACATAGAACATTTGGGGGTGCGGATCCGTATGGCAGAATAGCGCTGTGACTTTATAAAAGTCTTGTAAATATTGCCTGTCAAAGAGAGCACGCGGGGGAGTTGATGTCCAGGCAGCTGGCATAAAGGGGTAGGTTCCTGTCATTTCCAGAGTCCTCTCTGCCAGCAATGAGTTATGCTCCATTCAAAAAGTCAGCATCAACTTGCAGGCAGTAAAACCAACAAAATTTGCTTGGAACTGCCCTGGAAGTGTTCAAGGCCAGGCTGGATGGGACTTTGAAGAAGCTGGGCTAGTGGAAAGTATTCCTACCCATTCCTACCCAGGGGCATTGAAACAAGATGGTCTTAAACATCCCTTCCAACCCACTCTTTCATGACTCTATGACATTTGAACATGTTGTCTTGAAATCCTTGTGATACATTGTGTTACCCTGACCTGTGCTTCTCTCCATGCAAATAAAATTACTAAACCTACTTTTTGTATATATAACATTCTTGCCCATTAAAAAAAAAAAAAAAAAAAAGTGAGGAGTCTATTTTAAGAGCCTTCATATAGCCTCCTTTCCATTTCCCACAGAGAGGCACAAATGCAGCATATACAAACATGACAGCATTTACAAAACACAAAGCTCCAGCAAACATAAGACAGTGATCCAGAATTACTGACTCTCCAAAGAAAATGGAGAAAATAAAAGAGAAGGATGCTGAGCCCTGTGATTCTGAGGCTGACCATAAGTGAGTAGCAACAAAACCTGACCTTGGTCAGAAGTCCTTCCTGTCTTCTGCCCTACACCAACCTCAGTCAAATTCAAAGATACCACAGATGACAAAATTACTCTTGTCCACAGCTTGTGGCCAAAAGGCTACACCCTTTTGTGGCCATGGTTCCACTGGTATTTCCGTTTAGGCTCTACAGACCTCATGAAGATTGCAGGAGGTGACTGATGCATGTAGGAGGAAGGTTGCTTTGCCCCATTTCCTCCCTAAGACACCTGTGCCAGCGAGAACTCTATAAAAGGCCACAGTTTTATTAAAAAGAAAAAAAAATGCTTTCAAGATAAGGTCTAATCACATTCAGTTCCTTCAGTGCTTGCTGGAATAATCATGATGAACTCTGTCAGTGTTAATGGGGGTGTTATAAGTATCTGTGTAGGACTGCCTCTGTAATTCAGCATTAATTAGCTGAATCATTATTTTAGAGTGTTACTGAATTATCTTATAATTACTACCTAACTTGGTGCTTGTAAATGAGGCAACAGAAGGAAATGGCAATTCTTTTAAATGTACTTAAAATTAAGAAGGCATAATAAACACTCCATTCTGTCCTTTTGAGAAGCTTTTTTATCTTCTGTGAGATGTAAGGCTAGTACAACTGCTTTCATCTGTGCCTTGTAGATTTATTACAATCATTATAACAAATGGAAATGAATATTATTCAGGTTTATTACCCCATAGTATATCTTAATGAGCACACAGGAAACCATGTTGCTTCTTTATCCACTGCCTACGAAGAGACAGAAAAAAAATCCTGCCTGGGAAAACAGACTATTGTGATTAAAAAAATCATTTGATTCTCCTAGTATAACTGTTTTGCTAATAACTTATCTGTTCTGATTCCCAACACAATCAGACCTAATTGCTGCTCACTAAGAAGCCTCATTACAGCTGGTTGGGAAGGTAGTTAGGAAATACCGCGTACATTTTTGTTGTCACTGATTCTGCTCCGGAGGTGCTAATTCTGTGGTACAAAGTCTTTGGCACCATATCCCCCCACCCCAAGTGTGCAGAAGGAAAGGGGAAGAAAGGGAATGTGTTTGTCACCAAGAAAATCAGAAAGGCTGGTTTGGGGTTCAGGTTCTTGGGATCATCTGAATGCTGGGGACAAGCCCCTTTGCTCAGACCAACATACATTCCCAAAGGACTACTCTGCATAATTTTTTGCAGGATTTTTTTTACAGCACAGACACAAATTTATAAAATTATGAAGAAGCACACTAAGAAAACCTCTCCCTATTCTCAGGCTTTTACTTAAAAGGTCCTTTTTGTAACTTCTCTGCTCAGACTAAAAGAGATTGTCCAGGTCAACAGCTCTGCCAGACCAAAGGGGAGTCAATGTTGTGCAACCAGTTGTACCAGCAACCAGACATTTCTGGCGTGCTTTAGTTTTTCAGGGTGTATTCAGAGACTTGCAGCAGGCCCTCACAGTCTGCATTCTCTTACTTTTACCACATTCTTCGTATGCAGGACTCACAACATACCTGTGACCTCCATTTTCTCAGTGTTTTGCCACCAGAGCTGAGGACACGTTGGTACTTGACGTCTTTAGAACCCAAGTGGTTCTAAATTTGAAACAAAAATCAATATATACGCACATACACACACATATGTAAATATATATACACACATACAAGGAATACAGATACTTGAAAAATCTTGTTGTGAACAGATTTTCAGCCTGACTGTTCTCAAATGCATTGCTTCCTGAACACTAAATATTATACAAAGTTTGAAATAGTGTAACAATTTATCATGGATGATTGCTGGGAGGATGGTACTGATACAATGAAGGTATGAAACGTTAAATCACACTTAACTTTTATATCTATGAAAAAAGAGATGATTTTCATACCATGGTATGTTTATTGCTTTGAGACCTAGCCTGTTATTTATTAGGGTTTACTCTGTAGTTTTTAGAAATGGCAGACTATTACTATTGTGATTGCTCTTATTGCTAGAATCATGATGTATCCAAACTTCATACAGAGCAGTTTAAATCACGGGAAGAATGCACAGCATGGCTAAACAATTTTGAGGCAAAGATAGCCCACAAATAACCCCTCTTCCATGTAGTACACTTTAAGAAACTTACCTTGAGTTTCTCAACTCTCCTATCCAAGATCAATCAATTAAAAATATGTGTCATAGCTGGTCTTCAAAAGCAACATTTTAGATAGACAGCAGTGGTCCATTACTGGAAATATAACCATCCTGACAACTAGAATATTAAACACTCAGAAGTTTAGATTATGAAAATATGATGGAAAACTTTTGGCTGGAAGGGACTTCAGGAACTGATCTCCTCCTCAAGGCAGGACTAACCTTAAGGTCTAGTCAGGCACCTCAGGATCTCAAGTAAGCAAATTTTGCTTTCTTCCCCTGCTCTCCAAACCTCCCAGAGGTAAAATGCATCTCTCTGTTCAGCATATATCCAGAAGAACCCAGTTTGGGTGCAGTTAGATGTGTCACTCCTACCTGCACTGCTAATATCAGCACAGCAGTAGTTTTACATATTAATAGGGCTGCCAACCTCTTTGAAGAGCCCACTTCCAATTGTGTGTGACATTTCCAAACACTACAAAACATCTCCACAGTGAGTCTATTCTTCTCTTTGCTTTCACTTTAAAATACAAATTTCAGCTGAATTAGCTGAGCTGTTTCTAAGCAGCAGACGCAGGAACAAGATTCCTGCTGAAAAACCCAGTACCCTCCCATAACTTCAGGGCAAGGACAAGAAGCTCTTCAAAGAACAGCTTCTCTGTGCACTTTCTGTGCAGGTCCACCCACATTTGGTCAAAGGATGAGCTTTGTAAAAATTGTGATGGAATCCACTCAGTGTGGACTTGCTATAGCCTTGAACAGACACTGCATGGAGCACGTCTGAAGCTCTCTGCTTTTCAGGAGAGCAGAAGCCAGCTGTGCATCAGGATGGCATTTGGGCACGAGCAAGACAGGAGGTGACCCTCCACCAGTCCCTGCTCCCAAGTCCCTTGGTTCCAAGCCTTGGACCAGCCAGGTGGGCAGAGTGCAAGGGGCCAACAGCAAGAGATGAAACATGAGGACAGGAATGAGGTGGAAAAGACAAAGCAGGCAGAGAAATTTGCTAATGGCGCTCACCACTACCAGTTCTGAGTGCTTTGCAAGCATCAATGATTTCATTTTCACAGCATGCTGGAAACTGAGGTGACACTATTAACAACATTTTGAAAAAAAAATCTAAAACGTGGGGAATAGTTCCAAAGTTTCTACTATTCTTGGTGTCTGTTCTGAGTCATTATTTGTTTTTCTCAGAGCATTTACCACTACATAATGTTTCAGGCATTCAGAGTTCATTACAGATGTAGCTGCTCATATGTCTGAAAACCAGAATTCATGGCCAAATGTCTGTAAAAGACTAAATTAAGGATAACCTGTGAAAAAATTGGTTTAAGCAACTATGCGATGTCCTAATGGGACTCTTTGGCAGAGCCAGACCAGAACCAGATCCCACAGCTCAGCTGAGGCTCCTTGTGCTCCAGACTTTCAAATATGCCTCCAGTTTCAGCTGGGCACCCTAGAAAAATCTATTGTGGGCTGGCTTAGAAGAAGAAATTTGGGAGGATATGGGAGGATAATTGAAAAAGTTATGAGAGGATAACACTGCAGGAAATGTTATTAAAATGTTGATGAATGTGCTTAGTCTCCCTTGCTGCTACACCATCCCACCCTTCGGTCTGAGTGGTGCCTCTAACTTACTCCAGGACAGGCACAACCCAGAGAGCTCTCAGTGACATCTTCCTGCTCCCATAATCCATCCAGAACAAACCTCCTGGGAGACGTTTTTCTTCCCTAGCCCACAATTACTTCTTCTCTCCTGCCTCTTCCTGTTTATGCACTCCTGCTCCGCGGCGACTGGGCTCGGCACTGGAGCGTCACATCTCTCCGTAAGGGATGGCCTCCTTCCTTCCCTGCCTCCCAAATCCTACTCCCTTAAACTTGCTTCTGTGCAGCTTTAATTAGCACACTGCCAGCTTCAGGCACCAGGACGCTTTCTCCTGCTTAAATCCTCCTCAAAGTATTATCACGTTACCTTGCATATTACAAAGTATGGAAATGTTTAATGATGAAAAGCCCTTTTATTCTGTTGAACTTGATGAGATTTTCAATACCCTGCTGTGTTAAACCTCCATGTACACAGAGAAAAGCAACAAAGGTTTAGGAATGGAATAGTTCAGGCCACACTGTTGACATCTCAATTTGTTGGATTAGGGAAACAGCCTTGCACCTGCCCTGCGTTCAGCACTACAAGGTTAACTCCAGTTTCAAGGCATTAGCTTGAATTCAAATAAAATATGTTTACTCAGTTAGGTTTGAACATGTGTTGCCTCAGTTGCCTGATAGCCTACCATGACATTTATACTTGTGTTGATTCTTACAGTTAGGGTACATCTCTATAACTTTTAGGCTGTTTTTTTTTTTTTTTTTTTTCCCAAATACCAAAAAAAAAAAAAAAAGAAAGAAAAAGAAAGCAGAAATAGAGTATGTTTGATTTTTCTTAGATTTGGACAGTGTTCAGATAAAACAACCCTATTTACTCCTGGATTTCTTATTGAACATTCCATTTCAGGAAATATTTTACATCAAGTTCACACTCTTTCAGGCGCAAAAGTGTTAGCCTGTGAGCTGGTGCCATCACTGAAAAATCCTTAATTCCTGATTTCTGATGATGATTTTGTAGGGATTTACTAACAGCAGCCATAGCCCATCCCAGCACTCTGCCTCTGCAGAACAGGGTGCTGCCAGCTCTTTGTAGTCCACCACAAGCAAAACTCAAAGGATGGTTCCTCTAAAAAACTTTGTCTGACAGATCCTCATACGTCATTTCTTGGCACCTATCTGTCAAATTATTTGGCAGTTCTCTCCATACGAATTGTAGCAGTTTAGCTGCAACAATTTCCAGATCAAAGCTGTCAATCACTCGGCAATTCCCACAAGGACATGCAAAAGGACCTGACAGGAAAATTAGTTAAAGCTGCAATAATCTAGAAGACGTGAAAAATATTTAAAAAAAATTAAAAAAAAAAAAAAAGAAAGAAAAGAAAGATTTCCCAAATTATATGGATTGAAGTTCAATTACTGTTTTCCTTTGAACAATTTAAGACACTGAGCTATCATAACCACTAGATCTGCAGGAAAAGATCTAGAAAGGGAGTTGCAATTCATCTGTTTCCTTGGCATTCCCTTCCTTTCCAATTAAATATGCTTTTCTTTTCTTCACCATTATTGTGAGGAGGCAGTAAACTTCAGTCTAAATGAACATTTACATGAAAGTCAGAGCTCTCCAAGGCATCCACTGAAACTCCTTTAATACAATATTTGCTTTAATTTGATTTTCTCTCTTGCCAGTGGGAGAGTTTCAATCGCATTTGGTATGATTTATAATTGTGCACCCCCTCGTCCTGCAGAGGTCATTCCTTTCCTAAAACTGCATCACTTGACCAGAAAGAATTCCTTTTACAAGTAAACAGCTCAGCAATCAATACTGTCCACAGATGACAGTGAGCACAGTGCATTTTTTAATAGAGTCTCTCAAATGTCAGAAACCTCACTTTAATCTCCAAGAAATATAATCTGTTTACCTCACCTGCAGCCTCTTGGTTGTCTCCTTCAGGAAGACTGCTTTCTTGGCCTCACTGAATAATCTCTTCTACTTTATTTTATGAAAAACCCACCTTCATCAGACATACTTCAAGCAATCTTTACCTCCCTGGATACAAGTGAATAGGGGAATCATATTCTGTGATTCTCCTTTATTTATCTCTCCACTTCAAAATATGAAGCCACATACAAAGGGTTATGATGCGAGCATCTTCTTAAAGTTATTTAATCCTGCCTCCATAATATTGATATCACTTTGTTTTATTAAAATAATCTGCCACATGCTATTGGCACTGCCTCTCAAAGAAACAAATTCTTCTTCTAAAGAGGGAACCTTGACAAAATGTATTATTCAAAGTACTAAAAATTAGTATTTATCTGTATATATCTGTATTTATACAGATATATATCTTATATTTATTTAAGATATTTACACAGATATATATAGATTATATTTATGTAATACTAATTTAAAAATTAGTATTTACCTTATATATATCTGTATTTATACAGATATCCTAAACTTTTACCAAACATAGAATGATGTGCAAAAAAAAAAAAAAATAAAGGCTAAAATCAGCAGGAGAAAAGGAAAATTCTAATGATTTACAAAATAACTATTTTTTTCAATTACTAATCTATGCTATGACATGTCAAAGCACTACCATGATTGTTAGAATATGGAACCCAAAGCAAAAAAAATTGTTTATCTAAAACAAACACATACTCTGGGTTAGATTTTCTGTCCCCACTCTTAACTCCACATACTTTGTTGCATGTCTGCATGGCACTACATATCTGTACAATGATTTCAGTAAAGTAAGCACCTAGACATGTCTGCATGTGTACTTTCTGCTTAGCTATGTATGTATAGTTTTTTGCTTACTGATCAGACATATAACTGATGGAAAAATTAGAGCCTACATCCTTCTGTCCCTGTAGGTTCATAGGATGTCAGGGTTTGGTTTTTGAGAGATTTCTCTATCTTGCAATCTGAAGCTCTTAACAAATCATTATTTATCACCTATTTCAGCTTTTTAGAGCTGTGGGAAAACCCAGGAGATTTCTGTATAGTTCTTTGGTTTCTTCTGGGGAACTTTGGGCTTTATTTCAGAAACAATGCACATTATGCAGCCCTGGGTCAGGTATTGCATCTGTGTTAATTGTTGGCTTAAAACTATTTCCCTGCCTACATTGCAAATGACAGCAGTCTTTCAAACCCTTTTTTGCTCTTCTTGATCCTAACAGAATATCCTTACAACAAAGACAGCAAATTTTGCATATGCATGTTACATGAAAAAGAGCAATGTAGAGACAAGTTTCCTCCAGGAGAAGGACCAATGTGTGGTTCCTCAGGAGTTAACATAGCCTGCAAAATAAACTGATATGCATTTCTGTAATGTATGTACTCTAACTTGTTTTACTTGCTTTTAGAGTGGCTACAGTCCAGATGTGCATAAAGTATACATATATATTTATATACATATTTGTGCATGGTTGTTTCACTTGACTGTATTATTAAAGACAAGGCAGAAAACCACAAAGAAAACCTGCCAAGCACTGAGCTAGGGCAAGATTTGCAGCCTCTTGGGCCTGAGACACTCACACGAGGGGACATTCCCAAAGAAGCTGCAAACACATCATCAGCCAAACATTCTGTAAAGCAGAAATCCCCTGCACAGCTCAGGAAATCCTGCCAGCCTGCCACCGAACACCCAGAGCCACCAGCAACCTGAGAGCTGAGTGAAACCTCTTCATGCCATGCCAGAGAAGCTCTTAACCCATGGTAACGTGGGGAAGGGCTAAAACCACTGCAGCCCCCTTCCTAGGGCCATGGCTTTTGGCTGGAGCACTTCAGCAGACAGAACTTATCAGTCACACCACGGAGGGTGAGAGTGAGACACTGAAATGCATCATCCCCAAATCAAAGTTGAGGATCCACAACACGACTGTGCATAGGCTGCTCAGAAATGAGTACTCACAGTGAATGCAAATGGACTAACACTGATATTAAGGGGAAAACCCAGAGAAGTGCTGTCTCCTAATCCTCTGGGCCACCCATTTGTCTGGTCACTCCCTGTCCTCCTAATGCACCCTGAAAGCTATCCCACCAAAACATTGGGATTTACCTTATAGCTTAAATCTAACTAAAACCCCATCAGACTTCTCACAATCCCAAAATTCCCCTTTTTCATCATCCTAAAGAAGTGCAGCTCCTTGTTTCCAGATGTGGCACTGCCCTGAAAGCAGAAAGCCCCTAATGGGATCAATGCACAAAATTCCTTGCTCTGTGAGAATGTGTTGTTGCCTGACAGAAACTTCTGTGATGCATTTGATTGCCTCTATCAATGCCTTATCAATGCTTTCCTGTGGTGAGCAGCATTTTGAACAGTGCTTATGTCCATCTGTGAGCATTAGCTCTGTGGGAAAAATCTCCTGGTTGTTTTCTTATGGAAAACTCATAAAAAAAAGATATTCATTCGCCTGAACCAGGGCTATGCCAGAATATTATTAACTTTAAATCCAACAAATAAAAATAGTGAGGGTGCACATCAATATCTGGAATCATATTTAATATTACGTTCTACCAAGCCCTGAAGAAACATCATTGTATGGCTAATGCTGCAGTGAACAAGGAGTAACACACTTGAAGGCAGAGGCTGTCATTTACAGATGTGCTTTGGATAAGATTTGCAACATGCAAGTCTGAGTCTCCCTCTTCCTTTCAGCTCTTACAGAGGTGCAGGGAGCTGGGAAGCAGAGGCACAGGAGGATGGACTGAATTTGATGGACTCTCTTATCTGTCACCTCCAACTGAGGATTCTTTGAACTGCTCTCCCTACTGATTCATAACAACAGTGAAGCACCATGTCTTATTCTTCACCAAGGCTGTGGGGACATAGTGTTGGAGAGCCTCAAAGCAAATGTTGGCTGTGAAGGAACCTTATAAGAAACACCTTTCTCACTTCACGTGAGCCAATAGATTACCTCCCACCTGAGAACTGATATGTCTTTGCCAATTCTGAATCACCTTAATGGAAATAAACTTTTGGGATAACAGTTGTGACTGTTTCCCCTCTGTTAGGTGATACTGAAAAACTGCTTCCAGTTTCCTCCTGCCAATCTGCACCCCTGAAGCTGAGGACTCAGACCGAGCTAGAAGGAAATTATCAAAGGGATGCTTCAAATCTTGGTACTTCCCCAAGTATATTCACCTTAGCATACACCACTACTAAAACCTCCACCCAGACACAGATGGAAAGAGAAAATAACAGGCTTTTGTTTGGGTGCTTCAAATGTTTATTGTCTTCTTCATTCTGCTTTTTCAGGTTAAATTGTAGTCAGCTTATAATGTCATTACTGGTATGAAAACCATCCTGACAAGTGTTCCATGTACTCTATAAAGATGCCCATTAATTTACACCACATTTCCCTTTTGTTCTTAATTGCCCAAATACTTTGTGCATTTTATATACATGCTTTCTGGACTTTGTGACACCAAATCTTCACTGTCTGTCAAAAGGAAATGCATTCTCCCTATTGCTGTAAGTATTACAATTTCTCAGATCAGTCTGGATTACCTGCAAACTTTCCCTTTCACTCTTCAATTTATGGATCATCAGACTAGATGGGAAATTTTTTAGCACAGTATCTATTTTCATACACAAGGCAGGAGGTTGCATCTTCTCTTTCATGAAGTATTCCAGTAATCTCTGGATTCATAAATTTCTTGCCCTTGTCAATTTGTCTCTTTGATTAGTCTTCTTTTTTATTGTAATCAGAACTGGCATGGGGAAGCACCTTAGGCTGTTTTGACCAATTATACCTTCAATCCTTGAAATCATCTTTTTGGCATGTCTGATTAAAATGGATCAATTAAAAAGGACATTTTGCTATTCCTTGACATGAACTCCTCACTTTTCAGTCCCATCTCATATTTTAGTTCCCAAGAGTTACGGAGCCATTAGAAGATTTTTTTTTTTTTCTGTAATCAAACTATGATAATTCTTTTTATAATGGTGCAATTATCTCCTCTCATCTGGTTTCACCTTAGCTAGCTCAGTGAGTCATAGACCTTTACATCTACTGCATCTACGCCCGCTGATGATCAACAAGGAGCGACAGTCCCTGGGATTCATTTGCTCTCCGCAATGGATTTACAAGGAAGCACTTGCTTAGACACCCTTCAGTTCAAGCTCTGAAATAAAAATGTGCAGGAAGAGTGTACTGCCTACTTCATGTATTCATTTTTTCAATGATACCCACTAAAAGAAGGTCTAATTCTTTCTCTCCTGATAGTGTAGAACATGTTACAATCACTATTGTTGTGGTTATATAAAAGTAGTATAAATAATGCAAATACAGCCCAGCACCTCCAGTTCCTTAACTGTTCTGTGTTTCCTTTCAGTTGTCCTTTTCATTCTTCTTATACAGAAAAGAGTAATGGTTAGGACTTGAAAAGTCCTGCAAGACTAGCACCACAGTGACAGGTGTCTTCTGCCTAGAGCAGGACTAAAGCAATCAGATTAAAAGGATCAGTACCTGCTCTTACATTTGGAAGTTGTCATGTCTTCCATGCAGCTGTTGGACACAAAAGATTTCTGATAGGCTCATGTTTTCAATTTTAAGTCACGTGTAGAGGACATAAATGAACCATGTCAAGAGACATTCTTGTTTGCTAAACCCTCTATAAGTCCTGTCCTGGAACAACTTTGACTCTGAAACAAGATTTCCTTTGAGTCCTGGATGATTTTCCTTTGAAAATCTTGAGGAGGTACATAATTTCTACTCCATGAGTGTCTAGCCAGGGCTGAGAATAGAATACAAAATGAATAAATAACAAAAAAAAAATTATGAAATTACCTTCATTTAGCCTCTTACATGTTTGCTTTACATATATCTATATGAAGGAAGGATTTTTTTTTTGGTCAGAATTCCTCATGAAAAGCAGAGTTCAAAGTGGTGAGGGCATGCACAGAAGCCAAAATGAAAATATGCATGTTACAAGAACTCATGCCAGAAATTCTTGCACATTCATGGAATGTGACTCTTCTGACCAGGTTCGAGCAGGCAGGGAAGGTAACGTCAATCTTCAGTGGCTGCTGCTAATCCATAAGGTAAAAGCCCCAACAGTATGGGGTTTCTAAACTCATTCCAATAATGAATCCATTCAAACAGAGCATGGAGCGTTTTCCTTCCCAGACAACAACCAAAAGTGTTGTAACTCTACATCACTCATGCTCAGGCAGCATTCCTGGGAAGGCCCTGGCTGAAAAGGAACCCTGGTCCTGCAATGGAAGGCGGTGATCTGTGATTTGGGAAGTAACAATCTTTGTACTTTGTAACCCTCTTGCTGGCCTGAGATAATCCCTGCAATCTCTTTGTTCCTCCACTCCCTGCCTATAAAATGCTGATAATGCTGCTCTTCTTTCTAGAACTCAGAAGAAACGGGTCCGTGTGGTACTTGGATGCTGCAGGTGCCAGGATTGCACAAGCACTGATAGAGAGAGCAGCCTTTGTGGAAACCAAGCTGAGTTGGTTTAAACCAGAAGAGAATGAACCACAGCCGGACAATGGGGTTGACGAGAATACAGCTCTCACCTGTGAGTTACTAGGGACAAACCAACCCAATGTGCCAAAATTTCTGTCTCTCCTGGCTTGTGAGCCAAGTGCTGGTGAGTTCAGTGGGAAAATGCTGGAATGCATGACTTTTCATTACCAGATATTTAGTCTAGGGCAGAAAAATTCTGGTGTGACCTTGATCTCCAAAGCCAGGACAAGTTCTCAGAACACTGACTTATGGTTCCTTTTTTAACCAAACCTGTGTAAATCAGCATGCATCTGGCAAGGAGCAACTCTCCATGTTGTGCAAGATCAACGGGCCAGGTGGGCCCAGGGGACACACTGAATGAGCTCCTGGAGCTGGATCATAGCCTACAAAGGAAGAGACAGTTCAATATATGAACAAAACCAACAAAATACATCCAGGGAAGCTTTAGGAAAGCTGTGCATCTTCCACCTAAATCAATAGATTTTTTCCCCTTTTCTGTCTTGCACATGTTTCTTCCTCATTCTCTTAGCTTCACAGCATTGCTCTTCTCAGTCTTTTCTTCACTGTACGCTTTGGGAAGAGTCCAGCCAAAATCTCTCTTCTCCAGGAAATAAAGATTTTAAGAAATGCAGACAACAAAGGTTTTTCAAGTCTCAATATAAATTTGATCATGCAGGTTGATATCAAACAATCTAACATTGCATAATATCTGAGAGCAGGCAATTTCAGGATTATAGAAAAATCTGGAAAATTACATAAGAATTCTCCTTTTGCTGTGGGAGCTTTAAAGCCACACCTTCATTCAATCAGGAAGATAATTTCCTCTATGCAGCGAGATTCAAATTCTGCTTATGACCTTGGTGTCACGACAATTTTGGTACTAACTTATTCCACACTTTAAGTATTGCTACTAGAACTGTGAATAATCATCAAAATTAACTAGCCTATAGACTGATTAAATAATTTCCTCCAATTTGCATTTGATATGTTTATTAAGTGCTGGAGGGTGCTATTTGCTCTTTTTACTGCTGTTAAACACTGTGTCTGGGTTTTTGGCACAGGTGCAGTACTATTATGGTTCCTACAAAATTTTTATCAGATTACGGTATGAGTTACCATTTGATACTGCAAAAATGCCAGTAGGTAGTAGATAAATATTAAGACACAATTAGCTGCCATGACCTTTTATTGCTTGGGAATTCATTAATATTGAGATAAGGCTCCTTTCTGTGGCAATGACAATTATTTTTAAAAGTTACATAGTCTTACAAGAAATAGTGCAAGAGAGAAGCTGACTATAAGCAATGTAAGCACATGGCAATATTAAAGCTCCAAAAAATACAAAGTACTGCCCATGTGTTATTCTTTATGCTTTCTTTGTCCTGCCACTGTCTACAAGACCTATTATCCACAGCAAGCAACTCCCTGTGGGATGTTTTTATTTTGAAGCAATTGGTGCTATTTTTATTTTATTTTATTGGTGCTGTTTTTATTTTGAAGCAATTTTATTTTGAAACTATTGGTGCTAATAGTCAATAAAAACTGTGATTTGAAATGTATTGGAAATAGACGTTTTTAAATGCACGTCTTGGCCCTTTGCACAAGCAAGTGGTTGCTAATGCCAATGTGCATTAGAAATGCACTTGTACTATACTTAGATGTGGTTCAACCACAGTAACAACAGGGCCATTAAAGAGCATTAAAAAAAAGGGGGGAAAAAAGGTAGAAAAGAAAAAATACAGGTTAAAAGGGAACATGTTCTGTTGCTCAGCTAAAGGTTTTCTCTATAATTAGAAAACAAAATTGTTCAAAATTAGACTAAAGAGGTAAAATATTGATATCTTGGAGAACATAAACATACCATACAGAAAACATGCTTACTTACAGTCTTGTAAAAACTTCTAAAAATTTTCAGCATGGCTTGGGAAACTAGCTTTAACACAATTAACTGGCAAGTCAGAGAAGACTGTGGACTCCTCTCTTGGAAGACTCACGTCTGTTGGTCAGGGAAAGTAAACTCTCACCTGTCATCCCCAATGTTTTCCCAGTGTCTTCCCAAACTACTTCTGACCAGCTGCAAATCTCCAGTAATCAAACCCACATGAGCCAAATGGCACAAAAATTAAATCTACGGTGTGTAATGTTGGGTAAAGGAATAATATGTGTGACCATGTGATTGCCTGCATTCCTGGGCTGGAGCTGGAGAGAAGTGGGAAATGCCCAGCTGCCTTAGTTGGAACCGGCTCAAAACTTCATCCGCTTTGGTTCAGTTCTCAAAATACGGCACATGACCTCTAAGTGAGACAGTACAGTAGGCTGCTTTTACACCACATCGCTGCTCCTGCAGCCCCTAATACCAATTCACTCACTTCTCCAAGCACTGGAGGAGGTACAATTTGACACTTGCCGAGTCCCAGCGTTATCTTGTTTTGTAATGCATTATCCATAGCAAATTTGCCCCTATCTTTAGGAACAGAGATGACATCTGCTGCAAGAGTGCCCTAACACTTGTCTGTCTGCTGCTTTCAGTGTCATGTGTGTGACATGAGTTAACCTCACAGAAAATCTAATAGCAGGGAAGAGAACCGCTCATTGGAGGTGTCCGTGCTGCTCCTCTTGACCTACTTGGAAAACTATGACTCGACTCTTTGCGGCTTCCCCCATTGCACACAGCTGCAGAAGGCAGCAAAACAGGACCACTTTTAACCAGATCTGAAATGTGCTATATATACATTTGTATGCATTTGAATAACATTACTTCCAAAGCCCTGTTACTTTATCAAGCCCCCTACACATGCCCCTTTTTCTTTCCCCCATGGAATTGGCATAATGAGAAAATATAGCCTTTTCTCTTCGCAGATAAAGATCCAAATTGCATTTTGTAATCTGACAACTATGTAGTCTGATTTTTTAAAATAAAACAGATAAACTCCCCTTCTCGTTCAAGATGGGATCGTATTTGTTAGTGACAGCTGTTAAAATGCTGCTAAAAATAGATATAGTGTCAACCACTAAAAAGCTAAGTGCTCCTGTGAACCACAAACAGAAAACAAATGAGGTTTCTACTGAATTTGTGGAAAAACTGTGAGCATCTTGCACATACCGTGAAAGGTACTTTATTCTTCCAGCAGCCATCTCTGTCTGCATCACAGGGGAAAGGGAGGGGATCAAATATTTGGTACTAAGACAGTAGATTGGTATAGTCCCTCAATTTTATTTTCTATCTCCATTTTGCTCTTAAAAATACAATAAAAAAAATGATGCAACACAAAGACTGAGGCTACATCCAAACATTTAAAATGCCTTTTTCATTTACAACTTTGCCCCCACCCCAAAAAAAATCAAGAAAAGTAAAACAAAAAAAGTGCAATCAAAGAGCCAAATACGCTGTAATTCTTAATTAATAAAAAATATTTGTTCTGGCTATGCCAGTTATTGGGAGAGCTGACAGTGTGCTTGGATGCTTTTTGCATGGCTGTGACTCGCCGGGTTCCTTGCAGAGTTGCGTGGAACTTTGCTTTGGAATTGCAGCCTCCAGCCCATCCACGGTAGTTCTGTTCAATTAATAAATGAGCTGTATTCCAAACCAGATGTATGACACAAAATGAGTAAAAAGAGAGAGAAGAGAATTGTTCACATTCGATGTTATAATACATCTCAGTAGGTTCCTCCTTTTTAGCTAGATTATGGCTAAAAATAGAGCACTAGTGTAGGCACAGTGAAATATGATTTGCTTCCAATAATACAGTAAACTAATTGTGAAATTAAGCTATTGAATGTGCTGTTATCTCCGAGTCTGGCCTCACCAGCACTTTCTGCTTCCCTGTTTAACATTTATCAAGTTACCCACAAACTTTGACGGATGCAAACAACAGCTGATAAAATATTGCCCTTTCCAAGGCCCCGATCCTACAGACTTCGGCACAGGTAAAATTCCCGGCGAGCAGCCCTTTCCCACGTTTAAAGACTTGCATGGAGACTACTAAAATAGGGCCAAGACTTTCCTTCCTCCAATACCTAGGTTTTTTTCCCCTAAGATGTTTAAATGAAGAGACATTTAATGCCCCGAACTCAAACATAATCAGTTCTAAAAGACCTTAGCCACAAGTGAAATATTATTTCAAAACCAGCATCGCTGTTAGCACCGATTTTCCCGTTAGTGTGCGGAACCGGGGCGGGTTTGCGCCAGCGCAGCCCCGCGAGTGCGGCGCGGATGCACCCGCGGCTTGCCCGTATCCCGGGACACAAGGGCACGCAGGGGGGCAGCGGGGACCGGCTCCCCCCGCCCGGCAGCGGCGGGGACGGGGGGATGGAAGGCGCAGGCCCGGCGGGGGGGAGCGCAGCCTCCTCCCGCCATCCCGTCCAGGGGCGCTCCGTTCCCTGCAGCCCGCCCGGGGGCCGAGCGGGGCGGTCGGAGCGCGGAGCGGAGCGGAGGGGAGGGGTGTTCCGCCGCCGCCAGGGCCGGGAGAGACGCTCCGCCTGGGGAAGGGCACGGGGAGACACTCCTCCTCCCCCGCCGCCCGCCCTCCTTCCCTTCCTCCGGCGGCTCCGCGAACCAGGAACCGCGGCGGCGGCGGGCTCCGTGCGTGAGAAACCCCGCGGCGCCGGGAGCCGCCGGGAGCCGCCGCGGCGGGCGGCGCGGGAGGGGCGGCGGGGGCGCCGCGGCCGCCGGGCGCTGCGAGGGGCCGGGCGGCACCGGAGGGGGCGGGGGGGAGGAAAAAGTTTACACCCTCGCCACTCTCCTCCCTCCTCTTCCTTGGTGGCGCAGATGGGAGTTTTACCTGGAATGACATAAGTTTGATTTTTTTTTTCGGGTTTGTTTTTTGTTGGTTTTTTTTTTTTTTTTGGAGGGTGTCTCTCTCCCTCCTTCCCTCTCCGCCCCCTCTTCTTTTCCCCCCCACCCCCAAAAAACCCCTTCCTCCTCCACCGGTGCTGGATCCACCCCCCGTTCCCCTCCGCCGGCGGGCGAGGGTGTGACCCGCGGGAACACCCACCCACCTAGGCGTCCATGGTGGGAGCTGTCCGCCGAGCCGAGCCGAGCCGAGCCGAGCCGCGCCGCGGGCACCCCGCCGCCTGCCGCCGCAGCTCCCTCCCTCCCGCCGCCCGGCCGCGCTCCCGGTGCTTCCTCCGCGTACTTTTTTTTTTTTTTTTTCCTCTCTACCCTGGGTGGCGGTGCGGGCTCCCGGATGGTTCGCTGCCAGTAGCCGGGGGCCGCGTCTCCTCCCCCCGCCGCGCCACCATGTCCTAGGGGAGGTGAGTGAGTGCAGCGCGGAGCCTTGCGCGGGGCGAGCAGCGGCGCGGGGGGCAGCGGGGCGGGTGTCCGACACACCGGCCGGCGTATCCAGGTCACGGCTAGTCCCGTCCCCATCCGTGAAAACTTCGCGGGAAGGACACGTCCATTGCTCGCCAGCGCCCGCGGGGAAGCGCGGCGGGGGTGGCGGCTGCTCCTCCGCGGGTCGCGCCGCGGGCGCTGGGAGCCGCCGCCTCGGCCCGTGAGTGTGGGTCGATATTTGGCAGAATAGGAAAACGAGAGGGGCACGTGACAGCCCAAATCCTGGGGATGTTGGCGCTTTCGCCGTGACTCTGGAATACCAACCCGCAGCAGCACACGCGGGGTCCCTGCGGGCGCGCACGGGCGATTGCGGGAGAAGGTGCGCGGTGCCCGGCGCTGCCGCTGCCCGGCGGGCTCAGCCTCCGGCCCCGCTCCCGGGGCACCGCTGTCACCCCGCGGGGCCGGGAGCTGTCCCCGCCGGGCCGTGGGGCGCACCTGGGGCCGGGAGCGGGGCTCTCAGGGGCCGCTGACCGGGGGCTGGGGGCGGTATTTAGCGAGCGAGTTGGGAGCGCATCGCCTGAAAGTTTTCTCGGCGGCTTTTTTCCCTTTCTTTCTTTTTTTTTTTTTTTTTAAAGGCTTGTCTGGGAAAGGGGTATTCCTGCAGCCGGGACGCAGGCACCCAGGGGGACACTGGGGAATAGGAGGTGGCAGCAACCCCGGGGCCAGGGGTCGTTCCGGCGGCTCCTCTGGCTGGCGGGAGGCAGCGGGCGGGGCGCCCGGCGGGATGCGCGGCTGCCGCGGAGCGGAGCCAGCCCGGCGGGGAGCGGAGGACGAGTCCTTGAACCCTCCTGCGCTCCGCCGCCGTCGCTCCTCCGCTCCTTTTTTTTTTTTACCCTCGTACGTTTTTCTTCTTTCTTTTTCCCCCTTCCACCTAATTACATTAATTTTTTAAAATTTCCCTGGTTAAATCGCCGCTGCATCGGCACGGTGCGCATTCATGCGCCGCTGACAGGCGGAAACCCCGGGCCGGCGGAGAGGCGATGCCCGGCCCTGCCGCCGGCGCGGCGCGGGCACCGGGCGGGGGCGGCCGCGCCCCGCGCACCTCACCTGTGCGCACGGTGCCGGGGCCGCCGTCCGGCCGGGGGCGCGGGGCGGTGCGCGGGGAGCCGCGGGCGGAGTGCGGGGCCGCCGGTCCCTGCGGCTTTAAGGAGATGCGTTTCCCAGGCTGTGTCGCAGCAACTTTGTATCAGTCATGTCGCCCGGCGGGTGAGTGACGGCGCCGCGCAGCCAATGGCGCGCCCGCCTGGCCCCGACCGCGCCGCGCTCCGGGCCGCGCCCGCCAATCGCGGCGGGCGGCGGGCGGGACGTAAACTTGAACTTTATGTGGGCATGTGACATGTTTTTAAAGGACTTGGCACCTTTTGCCGTCCCCTCCCGGGTGCCGCTCCGTGTCACCGGGCGGCGCGGCGCGCCTCGGGCGGGCGGGCAGGCGGGGGAGGGGCGGGGGAGCCGCGCCGCCCGCCCTGCGCTCCGCACCGCCCTGCGCTCCGCTCCGCGCCCCGCGCCCCGGGCTCGCCCCGCCGCAACAGGTACCGGGGCCGGGCCGGCCGGGACACCGCTCCGCGCCCCGCACCGCGGCGGGAGGTGCTGCTGGCCGGGTGAGCCGGGGGGCTCGGCAGCGGGGCCCGGACCCTGCCGCCGTGAAGGGCGGGGAGCGGCGTCTGCACGGGAGGAAGCGCTGTTCTGCATCGCTCGGGGGGCGGGCGGCAGGAGGGGGCCGAAAGCGGGTTTGGGCTGTGGATCCCCCTCCCCCGCGGGCTCCTGGGAGGGAGGGAAGGGAGGGAGCGAGCTTCCGGACACTGCCGGGCCCCCCCACGCGTGACAGCCCGGGTTGCACCTGTGGGAAGGCTGGCTAGGCTGGCGGGGGGGACAGGGATGCAGAGCGGTGGCTGCTCGCTGGGAGCTGCGGGGATGCTCCTCGCAGCGGAGGGTGAATGGGGAAATCAGCGCTGCCTGCGCGGATGTTAACGCGCGGGGACGAGGGGGACCCGCGCTCGGCTCCGCTGGGTCCGGGGGCGGCCGTGCCGGGGCTCCCCGCGCCGCTCCCGTACCCGGGAGAAAGGGGGGAAACCACAGGCCAGCCGCGAAACTCAGGTCCCCCGGGCAGTCTTGTGTCAGCGGGGTGGCTGTCAGACAGTGAAACTTTAAGGAAATTTGGTTTACAAACACCGAGAATTAAGAAGTGGGTGGCTGCTTGAACCACCAGTTTATTTTTTTTTGTGAAGCTGGGCTTACTTCAGATTTCCCCGTATCTAGGTGACCTTTTGGTTGCAGGGATACCAGGTACCATTTGATTTTTTATTTGGCTGTTGCTGCGAGACTAGTTTCATGCCTAATTGATCGGAGATTTGTGCTGCGGAGGGCTGCGTTTGTTGATATGTTTGGGGTGAAATGTACAACTAGATGTGTTTGGGGTGAAATATACAACTAGGTATGTTGGGGTGAAATATACAACTAGGTATGTTTGGGGTGAAATATACAACTAGCAATGTCTCGGTAGTTCTCCAGAGAGGGAGTCTGGATATGCTACTGTGTTCACAATGTCTCTTGCTTTTGTAAAGTGTCAGGTAGAGGTGATCTTGGTTCCTGTATGTAACTGTGCTGAGCTTTAGTTGTGGGTGTCCGTGGATGTTGTAGCCCCCAGTCAGATTTGTTTAGTGAAAGTTAGTAAAAAGGCATGTGTGTGCAGTCGGTGAAGTGTGGATTCCGTGGATAGATGTGCTAGTCAAGTTGTAATAAGTTCTGCCCAAAAGAACAAAACCAAACCCTAATGCTACCAGTAACCCCTGAGATTATTAATTTGGTTCTGGTATCCACCGAGGCACTTGGAGGTGACAGAAACCGTCACTTGCAGAAATTCTGTTTGCTACTGCACTCTCCCTAGTTTATAGCTCTCGTTTTAAACTGAACTTGTATTAGGCCACAGATAATCTCTGCTGCTTTTTGATCCTCTCAGATATATTTACCAGCCTTTGCAAGTGCAGGATCAGGGCATTTTCTACTTTCTTTTCCTTTGTGTGACTCAGATTTTTATTTGCTGAAGTTTCAGAGTATGCTCGGCTATTGATTGTACATGAAGTTTGGATTTTACTGCTGTGGGAGAAGTCCCTACAATGCTCAAACACTGTTGTAATGTTAGGCCTGCAACAGAGATTTCCTGGCATGCAGTGGTTCTGCTGGTATTTCTGAGAGTTAAAATTAACTTACATCCTAATTTTAAGCCTTAACTAAGTTTCCTGGTTTTCAGAAATGCGGGTCACTCACAGCTGCAATTGATTTCTCTAGGATTTAGGCTTGCTCAGCACTTAAATCAAGGGTAGGTGATTATCTGGGGGTGACTTTATGTGGAATTAGGCACTTCTGTCTGAAAATTTTATACTATAGAAATGTGATTTAATGTACATGATGATGTGAGACATAATTCTGGGTTCTAATAAAATTTGTGCTTGAGGGAAATGTAAGCATTGGGCTATAGTTCCAGTTAAGTAAGGGCAAAGAAGTAGTCAAGTCATTCAGTTTGCGTTTTTTTTTTTGTTCTGTTTTTGTTATTTTGCTCAAAATAGCTTAGTTAAGAAGTGTTAAGTAAAGGGGTAGAACACTAAATTAAATATTGGAAAATGAATACATTCTGAAAAGAAAAAAATATTTGGATAATATTGATACTGTAACTGTTGGCACTTGAGTTTCTGCAGTTCTAATGATACTATGAGCCAAATCCTTAAAAAATAATTGTTGTTACTTATATGTTGGTTTTCAGATTGTTAGAGACAGGGTCATGATTATGCTCCTTACATTGTGAAAGTGGCATGTGGGATGGGAGGGGTTTTTTTAGGGTCCATTTTAGAACAAGGTTTACTTTGCTTTATATATTCCTCTTGCTGGCTGCCATGGAAGTTTGCAGAATTGGCAGAGTTATGGATCCATTTAACAGCCATGCATTCCCACCTAGTCTGATCCCCTTCCTCTGTGGCAGGAATGTTTCCTACTGATCTGCTGTCCTCCTTGTCTCTCCACACCTTCATGTCTCCTTGGGAGGTTGTACGAGAAGTTTGTGTGGCTGGGAAGGGGCGAGTCAGCTCCCAGCCCCTCAGAACCACTGCTTCCTTCTAAAGCATCCTGGGTTAGGCTGAATAGTGAGGATGATGAAATCTCTTTAAAACAGCAGTCTCCCTTGCTTTGTTGTCCCTGTAACATGGCAGTGGAAGGTCCTCGGAGGAGCAGAGCTCCTCCAAGCTCTGTAATGAGCAATTTCCACTGAGTTTTCATCCTGCCTGCCACCAGCATGTCCTTTCAGGACCTCTCTGGATCCCCTCCTTCCTTACTCCCCTTTCTCTTTTTTAGGTGAGGGACAGCCCCTGGTACAGCTGGCCCTGTCCGTGGGGCTATGGCCAGCGAGGGTGGGCGGTTTGCTGACATTGCCAAGCCATTCCTTTTGGGGCAGGGCTGGGAGCAATAATTTGGGTGTTCCCCAACTGCTGAGCTGTTTTCTCCCTGAGCCCATAGGGCTGTCATATCCATGAGACCTTTCTCTCGGTTTGATTGAAATTGGACAAATGGTTGAGAGATGATGGATGGGGCAGGGAAATGGGACTGGCAGGCAGAGCGAGAGAGGAGGATAGACAGAGAAAGCGGATACGCCTTGTTTCCTTAGGAAATTAGGAAATTTCCTTAGGAAGTCACACTGTCCTGTCATTAATTTTACTTTTTTATATATGTCTTTGCTAGTTATGGAGACAAAAGGATACCACAGCTACCCAGAAGGCTTAGATATGGAGAGACGGTGGGGTCAAGTTTCTCAGTCTGTGGAGTATTCTTCCATAGGTGCTGGAGAGCAGACTGATGATAGTAACTACATGGAGATTGTAAATGTCAGCTGCGCCGCTGGCACTTTCGCAAACAGCAGCGCTCAAGGAAACGGCAAAGAAAAACCTGAGCTACTCTCCTGCCTGCAGCAAGACAACAGCCAGCCTGGCCTCCTGCGCTCTGACATCAAAACCGAAACAGAGTCCAAGGAGCTGTCGGCAACGGTGGCCGAATCCATGGGTTTGTACATGGATTCGATACGAGACGCCGATTACCACTACGATCAGCAGAACCAGGGGAGCCCAGGAAAGATATACCAGAACGTGGAGCAGCTGGTGAAGCTCTACAAGGAGAATGGCCATTGCTCCTCTCCCCTCCACAGCATCAGCAGGCCCTTGAGGTCTCTGATGTCGGACTCTGGGAGCGCTGTGAACGGCGGTGCCATGCACACGATTGTCAAAAGCCCCATCATGTGTCAAGAGAAAAGCCCCTCAGGCTGCAGCCCTCAGAACATGGCCTCTTCGGTGTGTAGTCCTGCGGGAGTTAACTCCATGTCCTCAACCACCGCTGGCTTTGGGAACTTTGCCATGCACAGCCCCATGGGGCAGGGCACCCCTCTGTCGCGCTCGCCCAACGTTGAGAGCCGCGGCTCCATGCTGCACAGCCCCGCGCACGTCAGCAACGTCGGCTCTCCGCTTTCCAGCCCTATCAGTAGCATGAAGTCGCCGATCTCCAGCCCTCCCAGCCACTGCAGCGTGAAATCTCCCGTCTCGAGTCCCAACAATATCACTATGCGATCTTCTGTGTCCAGTCCTGCAAACCTGAACTCCAGGAGCTCCATTGCCAGCCCTTCCAATGCCAATAACAGGTCCACGCGTTCTAGTCCAGCGGTTAGCACTGTGGGATCATCCATCTGTAGCCCCGTTAACAACTCCATAGGGTTCCCGCCTTCCGGCACGCCAGTGGGGCCTAGCAGAAGCCAAGACACCGTTCCCAGTCCAGAAACAAAAGACAAGGGTGCTCAAGAACTCACGTTTCCTAAGATGGAGGAAATGGAGAACGCCATCTCCAACAACAGCCAGATGAACCTTGTTCAGTTCATAAAGCCCGAGCCAGACGGGTCCTTTGGCAGCGCCTGCATTGGTGACAGCGGCAGCAGCAAAATAAACTCAGATTCCCCCTTTCCAGTACCAGTGAAGCAAGAGTCGGCCAAACATCCTTGTTCTGGTACCTCCTTTAAAGGGAATCAAACAGTAAATCCTTTCCCATTTACAGATGGCTCGTATTTTTCTTTTATGGATGACAAAGACTATTACTCTCTTTCTGGGATTTTAGGACCACCTGTTTCCTCATTTGATGGAAATTGTGAAGGTAGTGGTTTTCCAAATCCAGGCCTACGTGTGGGGATTAAGCAGGAGCCTGACGATGGCAGCTATTACCAAGAGAACAGTATACCATCCTCTGCCATTGTGGGGGTAAATTCAGGTGGACAGTCATTTCACTACAGGATCGGTGCCCAGGGCACGATATCCTTGTCGCGGCCGGTGGCTCGAGAGCAGACATTTCAGCACTTGAGCTCCTTCCCTGCTGTCAGCACGCTCGTGGAGACCTGGAAGTCGCATTCGGAGTTGGCATCCAGAAGAGGTGATGGGTATCCAGTTCTAGAGTACATTCCAGAAAATGTGTCCAGGTGAGCTGGCAAATTGCCACTTTTTTTTTTTAAATCTCCTTATTTTTTTCTTTCTTCCCCTGCATTAAACAAACAACGCGTGAATTATAATGAGGACCAGGCTGGTATTCCTCAGTCTGATGCATAATTCTTTGTTTGAGTTTCCATTATTATTAGATTTGTGGCTATCTTGCTGTATTTTACTCTGCCTTTAATGAAAGCGAAGTGCTGGCTTTAATATTTAAGAAGAACATATTGTATTCTGTTGTTATTAGGTTTGAAGGTATGGCTTTAGTATGTTTATGAGCTCTTACTACTACAAATGTTGTTTTTCCTATAATGAGAGCTTAGTAAAATTGCTCTCTTGTGTCCAATAATGGTTATTTTTTTCTTAGCTAGTGCTTGAATGTGTTGTACCTCAGATGAAATGCTGAGATGAGGATAAGAAAATGGTAGTGTCAGGAATCTGTTTTTGTGAAGAAGCATGGTTCTGTGTTTGCAGTGGACTTTAACTGGTTAAGTTTAAAAAACAACTTTGCAAGCCTGTGGCAACATATTATTTCTGTATTTTAACTGTAGGAACATTTGGTTTATATATATAGAAAAATGCCTCCAGAAGGAGGAGAGCTGTTAAAACTTGATGCATTTGAAAGGGAGAAATGGATAAACTGATCCCCTCACTTTTGGTGGAAGAGAAATGAGCAAGTGTCATCTGAATTTGGCTTTCTTGGCTGATCTGTGGCAGCATGTCATTCTTCTAGCAGGTGTCCTTGAGTTGTGTGAGGGATGCCTACTTTCCTAAACCACCTAGTTGCAGAGTCAATAGTGCATGTTCTGAAGCGCCTCTGACAGCATGCCTGAGTTCAAATGGTTGCACAGCACACCCATGTACCCAGCAGGCTGACCCAAGGCTTGTGCCAAAGCTCAAATAGCCAGTGACAGATTGGCATTTACCTTTCTCAAGTGGTTTTTCTTGCTCATCACGAGCTATGCAGCTGCCCTCAGTGAATGAAGCATCTGCCTTATTCTTGGCGTGGGGTTAGGAGGATGCGTGGTGTTTGCCATATTTGTATGATACTACAGATTTCTGAAAATAGTGTTGCAGTGAAAAATATAATATCTAAAATACTGGTGCTTTTCAGGAGGGAAATCAGTCCATCTACCTATAAGGAGGGAAAAAAAACCAAACCTGTTTTCATTTTACTGTCAGTTCTGTCCAGCAGTGCTGCAATCTCTCTATCATTTTGTAGGCCATACTTCACTTTTTCTTTGGCCATTTCTAATATGGTTTCGAAAAAGAATGCACTTTTTAATATACTCAGCTTGAAAGGGCTGTGTCCTACCATCATGCTGAACTTTGCATGTGGCTGGATATTTGTTACCATCCAGTCTTGGCTTAAATGTACTTTCTTAGATTAAGGAAGATGGAGTCACTGTTCCTTAGTTATTTTACCTGATGAAATTTTCATAAATTGCATTATTTATATAGTGAGAAAAGTTCACCAGAAGACTGATGGAATGGCTGAATACAAAGACCCAATATTTTACTGCCTTTGTGGTTGAGCACTGTTGCTTGGACAGGTAGCTCCTACCAGCTGTGAGAACTCTGGTGTGACTTAATGCTTGCACTGAGTCAAGGCTGTCATCCATTGCAAGGACAATAAACAAGGAAATAATGCAGGAAGGAACAAGGTTGCCATCAATAGTTGTGTTTGGAGCGACAGTTTCTTATAAGGCTTTTAAAGGAGTCTCCTGGTCTGACATTAGTCCAGTGTAGCTCTAGATCAGTACGTGTAATCAGGTTTGATGATGACAGAGGCTTGGTGCACTTTCCTGTCTTTGTTTATCCAAGCTGTATCTCTGTAGGATTTGCAGGTGAGTGTAGCTGCCACTCTGCAGGATTGGAATTCTGAAATGTTTAGTGCTCAGAGCTGTTACGTGTGGAATTTTGTTCAGGTGATGGAGATCTGCGGGGTTGCGACACTCCAGGCATCCTGATCTGTACTCCAGATTAGACATGTGTCATCATTTCAAATCTCAGAACCAACCCCATTATTTAACCAAATGTTGCTCTTAATCTGGCTGGTGATGGCTCTATGCCAACAGTGCAGCCAGGGACCTGTGCAAAGCCCTTAAAATTTTCAAGGTAAATTCGTGCAGAGATCTTTTTGGCAGTGCAGATTTGAGTGCAGAAGTGCCTGCTGAGATATTTGTCTGCTGGTGAGACAAGTCATAAAGCCTCCATATAAGATGTCACACATGTAAAAGCTCAGCCTTGCTATTGAACCTCAGACTGATCTTTATTTTTCTCTTAGTTTCTGTGCTGTCTTGCAGCTAGAACAGAGGAAATCATGCTCAGATTAGTTGGTGCTCTGAGGTGTTGTAATAAAACATGCATAGCTTAAAACCATGCCAGACCCAACATCCCAAGCAGGGTTGGTTTCAGCTGTCCCATATCCATGTGGCATGGGGATTGCAAAATGCCTCTTCTTTCGTGTCATCAGAACAGCAGCATCACACCTCTATCCTCGACATCTAAACCAGATCCTTGCTATTTCCAGATTTTTTTCTGATGTGTCAGTCATATCAGGCATCACACATTTTGCAGACTTTTACAGCACGTGATTAACCCTTCAAAGTTTGCGATATTTTGAAGTTTCTGGTAGTCTAAGTCTTGGCGGGTTTTTTTTTTGGCTTGCAATATAAAGGGCTGCAAGCAAAGAATAAGGTGAAGGAAAAAATAGGCTGCATGGTTCTCTAAAGCCAGTAGATGACCAGCATGGAATATGTCTTGTTTTAGCAGCATTATTTTCTGAACCCTGATGTCATACCCTTTCTGAACTGCCTCAGACTTGCAGCTTACATGGTGAAAGGGAGTGGATGGCCAAAAGAACATGACTTTGACTTTTCATATTTATAATGAATCTTAAGAATATTGCTGTTAAAAAAAAAATCATATTAGAGTGTTCCCTTTCTTGAATCAGTGGTAGTGCCTAATAACCATAGTTGAGGCATTTAAAATGCCTTGCCTACCTTGTTGACTGCGCCAATCACCCACTGCCAGCTAGAACATTTCTCTTTTTTTCTTCCAGTTACTTTTATTAGATGTGCACAGTTGTGGTTCTTTTTAAGTTAGTTGATAGTAACTTTTTTATAACATTGCAGATTGTGGTGTTTGGGGAATGAGAGCCTCTTAAGGAAAACCAAATTGCCTTATTCTCTTTTAAATATTTTTCTTCTGCTAATATGCATGCAGAACATGTCTTTGTTTTTGAAAGATTTTACATTTGTAATTTTTAATAAAGGGTGAATCATACTTGTCTAGCTGCATGTATAGATTCCTCCTTCCACAAAAGGCATTTCTAAGAAATACTGGTTTCTAAACTAAATAATAACTAAGTGGGCTTGAAAAAGAAGGTATGTGCAATTGTGTGATGTCATTGATGAAAACTTGCACAAAGAATCCAGATAAGATTTCACTATAGGGTGATCAGTGCTTGTCTGAATCAGGGTGCTACCCTAAGCCCCATGATTGTGCCAATTTTGTGATTTTCAAAATGGCCTACGAAAATGTCATGGCTGCTTAAAACAACAGTAAAATTTGAGGAGAATGGCCTTTCTGCTGCATTAGCTCTTACCTAAAGCTTGTTGTGCAAATGTGCCTTTTCCCTCTAATTTCCATATTAACTCATGTATGTACACACATGTAATTGCTTTTCTCAGTGCTTGTGGTGGAAACAGAGGGCTGATACTCCCTCCTACTGTCATTTCTTCCTGGCAATTCCACTGGCATAGTCCAGTGTGGGAGGAATTCACAAAGTTTGATGTGCTATTCAGAAAGTTTAGTGTTTTAATATGAATTGCATATGTTTATCTATAATAGTGTTTCAATAAATTTTTGATCAGACATTGATAGTATTTTAGGGATGCATTATACCTGTCTGTTCCTGAGCCATTCACATGTGTCAGGATTTATTTCTTAGACACTACTTGAAAAAGCCCCCCAAAAAAAGTCATCCCACCCACCCTAAAACCAGAAGGCAACCCAACAGCATGATCCTGATTTATCTGTAGCCATTACTGGCTTGAATTGATTCTGGTTAAAATCTGATTTCAGGCTATTGCAAGTATTTTTGTAAATAAACTTTTATGTTAAATATTATCTAGAATAGTCACTTATCAGAATTATACCTGCCAGAAAGATAAAGGTCTGGTAAATATTATTTTTAGAATTTATGAATGGCCTTGACCTCTGTTTGCTGATGGACTTTATGAGAAAAGGACTTTGCTGTTAAAATATTCTCCATGCTTGGCAGGACTGTGTTCCCTTTTATCTTCCCAAAAATTTACTGTGCAAACCTTTTTCAGAAATGATTCTGAAATAGCCTCAAATCTATATTTTTCCTTTATTTCAGTTTGAGAATGTATACTTGTTTTTGTAGTTCTTGTATAATTTTGTATCGGTTTTTAATGCAGCTTTGGGTATAGTCTTGACAAAGCTGAGACCTCTGCATATTCTTTATTTCTCGCTAAAGAAATTAGAAGTCTGTATTAATATGTCAGCCCAGGAGGCTGAAAGGTTCCCTTGGGCATACCAGCATGCATTGAACAGCTTTTTACTTTCTACAGCTTTCTTTGTTGTTATTTTGGTGAGAGTGCTGGGTTTTTGTATCGCTCTTTATTGAGAAGTTCAAAGTCTGTATAAAGTATTTTCCCTTAAAGTATGTATGCAAATAATGGCTTATTTTCCCTTAAAATTATATATATCCATTGCCTCCTGTGCTGTGGCGTAGGGAAGTCCACATTAATGGAAAATTGTGTTCCAGAGCTGGGTGGATCTTCCCCATCTGGGGAAATAAGAGCTCTGTTGTCAAGCTGGGTGCCAGGAGCTAGGGCTTGGTTGTTGCTTTGTGCAGCAGTAAATATAGTTGTGCATTTCCAGAATGTTTCAGATTGATACCACTAAACTTTCCAGTACTTGGCTGTTGGAAATCAGTTTGCCATGTTTAATTCTGATAGTAGCTAATAGTTGTTGCCTAGTTTTTGTATCACTTTTGGTGATGTGGAATCTCACTATGGTAATCCTATTTTGATGGTTTTCTGAAAAACAGGAAGGTAGGGTCACCTTCAATGCACAGATTTTATAACAAGCAGAAGAAATTTTGATGGTGCATTTTCTGACAGTATGGATCCGTCCATTTTCATGAGAACTGGAAGACAGAAAATTATGAACTGTATAAAAAATGTTCCTGTCCTGTTTTAGGTGATGTGTGTTGCAGCAAGGCAGGCAAGCACAGAGACTGCTGCAGCAGATTCAGTGCTCGTGCAGTACTCTTGTTGTCTGCAGAGGGAGTAAATTGTTAAGTTGTGGTTCAATAACCTGGCCTTACTCAACCAGCACTTAACATTAATGGAGCTACAACCTGCTGTGGAGTGCTCTGCCTGGCTGAATCAGATTTCCAGGTACTTATTGGTGCTCTGTTGATCCCAGGCTGGAGCACTGGCTGCCGTTGGGTGTCACTTGTAGCAGAACAATATATTATTTGCAGTGGGGGAAATACTCTGTTGGGCCATGCCTTGTCTGCTCTGATTCTGGCTTTGCCCTCTGGTTGGGCTTGTTGTATGTAAGAGCAAGATTGCGTTCCTGATCTGGTCCACTCTGAAGCTCCAAAGAACTGACAGGACGGTGAAACTTGGTGGGCAGTGTGATGTGATATGGACATGAGAACAAACTGAAGGGATGGAAAGGGAATGGAGCCTGTGAAATATCCCAAGTGCACCTTTCTGCTAAAAGTTAATGTATTGTCCAGCCATAATCCCAACACTTGTATTTTCAGGACGTAGTTTTAAGGTGTTTTCTCTATTTTAATTGTATGTATTGAGTCTTTGAACAGACTTGTAGGAGATGGAATTAATAATGGACTTGTTTTCACCAAAACTTCTTGGAGAACAATGGATTGCTGTGATTTGAGATTTAAGATCTCAGAGGTCAGAAAATACCACAGTTAAGGATGAATATAGAACCATAACTTGTTCTCTGGCAAATGTGTCTTAAAATATGGCTAAGAGCGATAAAAATGGTCCAACGAGGAAACTAAAAAGAGTGTGTGAAAAACAGGTATTAAATCCATCTAAGTTTAGTACTTTTATCAGTTTTCACATGCAGCTGGTTGCTACACAGTGCCTGGTGCTCAGCATATGAATTACTTCGGTTGCAGTCTCCTCCGAGTGAGAGATCTGTGGAGAGGAAGAAAAAAGCAGCAGTGTTTCCATTGGGTGCAGTGGACCAGGTTCTCGCCGCGTTATTGGGCACGTCTGAATGCACCCTAAATAGACCATGGCACGGTGTGGCTGCTCGCTGCCCTGCCTGTGTCACCCGCAGCTCAAGGTCACCGGCTGGGGGGCTCTCCCACAGCCTCTCCTGCTGCAGCCACCTCGGCTTTGCTGCCCTTGGAGGGAGGCGCACGTTTTTGGCTTGGGCTGCAGGGGAAGGGCTCCCAGGTCAGGAAGTGCCTGTTTATCCATGGCCGCAGTTCCCAGTGCAGCTCCCTGCTCCGGTACCGCTGCCGGCAAGAGGAGCGGCAGCATCTCCCCCTCTCTGCAGGGCTTGTGTGGGAGGAGGCACTCCCTCCTCGGACTTGGAGATGGGATTTCTGTGCATACATGGCTTTCCCTTCAGGGACCCGGGGATTTTACAAAAACCTTGAGGGCTGGTTTGCTTTCAGGGCAAAATTTTCAAATAAACGGTCTCTTTAAATGGGAGACTTTGTGACCTTGTTTGGAGTTGGGGTTTTTTTGGTTTGTTTTTGTTTTGTTTTGCAGTGCGGTTTATTAATGTGGTTTATCAGAGCTTAACAGTGTGTTTTCTGAAAGGAGGTGATTTAGGGGGGTTCTCTTTCCCTATTTTGCTGAAATCAGTGCTGAAAGGTTCAAAACACATCAAACAATGCTGCCCCCCCCGTCCCCCAATCCCACCCCAATCTCCTGAAACCCTCTCCCAAAACAACAAAAAAAGTGCAGAAAACCAAATCCCTGCTGTTCATTCTGGATTCTGAAAGGTATAAGTAACACTGTTTGTATGTGAATAAGTATTTTTGCAAGATGCCATTTCTTTACTGAGTTCTGTTATTGCAGAAGTTCCCACACTGCTGTGGTAGATCATGAAATAACTAGAATTTTATTTTTTATCTTAAACAGTGAATTAAGCACCTGCAATTACATTACAGTTTCTTATTAGTTGGTTGCTAAATTAAATTTCTCCAAATCTGTGATCTCTAAGCTGCATATTGGCTTCATGAACAAGCTGATAGCTTAAATTTCATATTTGGAGGTAGGGTTAGTTGGAGTTAATATGTAATGCTATTTTTTGAAAAGGAGAAAAATAAAAGTAGATTTTGGTTAGAATCTCTGAGCAGGAACAAAATCCAGTATTTGTGGATAATGGCTTATAGGAATTTGTATGTTCCTTCTGAGATGCATGAAAATGCTGCTGATTGTGGTTAGTGATAATAATAGATCAAAGAGTTACAGCCCTAAGGTTAAAAAGCAAATTTCAGACTAATTGCTGAATGTTTCTGACAATTTTTCTATCACTTTGCTCATTTCCATCCTCTCTCCTAAACGGTACTTTCTACTTGCATCTGGAGGTGAAATAACTTTTTTTGAATGAGCTTTCAGGCTAAAATTTCTGCTGAGTACATGACTCATTTCTATTGTGCTTTTCATTGCATATCTGCCCTTGAGAGGTGTTACCCCAAAGAGTGGCAGCTTTATAAACTTATTCCATAGCAGTTAGATCTTTGGAAAAAAAACAAACAAACAAAAAAGAAATAAAAATCTTCATATCAGCTTTAGTAATGCTTTCTGAATCTTTTGGATTTGTGAGAATATCTTAATTCCTTATTTTTGTGTGTGTATGACCCTTTTGGGTGCATGTTCAGTCTTAAGTCTCCAAAACAAGGCAGTATTTTAGAGGTTTATTTTGGGTAGTGTAATCTATCAGTGGTCTGAGAACTTTTAATCAGAGGGCAGAATGGGGAATTCAGTAGTTTGTCCTGACCAGGATTTTGCTGAGAGCTGTAGGGTCTTGCCAGCATTTTTGGCAATGCTTTTCTGAATCCTGTGTTGTACTACGATCGTTGTACAGTCCTGCAAAACCCTTTGTTTTCAGGGTTTGAAATCCCTTTATAGTGACTTTCTTTTGCCCACCAGCTCCTTTCCTGTACCTGGCTCGGAGGGTCAGGATGGCGCACGGGAGCTGTCCCAGTCTTGGCTTGGGAGTGCCCCGTGGAGATGGGAGCGGTCCTGAGCAAGGCAGTGCTCTGCTGCATGCACTTTAACTCGAGCTCTGCCTCTCTCTGGGAGCTGCAGGGAAGGGGCAGGTGCTGAGTGTGGCTGGTGGGAGCAGGGCGCGGGGTGCCCGCTCCCTGCATCCCACATCCCGCGCCCCTGTCCCGCACCCCGCGGGCGGCTTGCGCAAGGAGCCGAGTGCGAGTGCCCCGGGAGGGAGCGCGTCACCTCACCCGCCCTGTCCCCGGCCAGAGCCGTGCTCCCCCAGCCCTGTGCCAGTGTGGTTTCACAACCAGCCAGCCCCGGTTTACTCTGGCAGCGTCTCACCTTGGAAAATCAATTGTGTTTGTGTCTTTAGCTCTCCCATAGTGCTGCTGCAGGGAAGAGAGTGGGGAAGGGACTCTGCTTGCTGTTATAGAGTGAGTTGGCTTGGGAAGCAACATCCGAGATCGTCAGGTTCCAACCCCACCTTCAGCTAGACAAGGCTGCCGAGAGCCCCATCCAGCCTGGTCTTAAATGCTTCCAGGGTTGGGGCATCCACAGCTGCTCTGGGCAACCTGTGCCAGTGCCTCACCACCCTTCGAAGTAGAGAATTTTTCCAAATACCTAATCTAAATTAGGTGTTCCTAATATAACTCCTTCAGTTACAGCCATTACCCATTGTCCTATTGCCGTGTGCCCTTGTAAAAAGTCCCTTTCCAGCTTTTGCAGGTGATTCACTGCTTTCCCCACTCAAACAGTGCCTCTCGTCTGACAGGAGCAGTGCTGGAGGTGGGACGTGGTCTCATAGTCAAGTTTCATCAAAGTCACTGCCCTCAGACTGGGAAAGGGATTACTTCTGGAAGTGCCTTAAGGTGGAAGCATCATGAGAGCAACTTTTCTATTCCCTCAGGAGGCATGAGTTCAAATATGAGCTTCTCCAAAAGGTCGGAGATCTCACTTTTAGCATTGCTGAAGACTTGTCTCTAGAAACCTGTCATGCACTTCAGCGTTTTTGAAGACTGGAGTGCCAGGGACCTTGCAAATGAAGGTGGGTGGGAAATTTGCACAGTTTCCAGGCAGACTATCTGAGCTGTCAGCTTCATTATTTTGAACTAAATTAGATTTGTGCTAGAGAGTGCAGTATGCTGGAGCGGTTAGAAAGCTCTTCCTCTAATGGTAGCTTCAGAGCTACTTTGCTAGGTATAACTGTGTTAACTTCCAAACTCACGTGGATAAATTAAAATAATACAAAACAACTATCTTGCACAGGTGTGGATCCTGCTCTATGGGAAAAGTCCCTGTTAAAACTCAGGAATTCCATTTGAAGACAATATCATTTAATGTTTGGTGTTTCTAAGGATCAAGGTCTGTTATTTTTTTATAGTTTGGTAGAAATTGAACACATTGTTGTTTCTGGCCAGAGGATGCATGCTTCTGGACCACTGCACTCCTGCAGCTCCCTGAGCACCCTGAGCCCAGCAGGGAGAGAATACTCAGGGATGCTGCAGTAGAGGTCATTTTCCCCCATTTCCTAAGGATTGCCCCCCAGCTCGTAGCCCACTTGCTTGGATTTAGTGTACACCATGGGTTTGTTTTGTTATTTCCATTTTAGATTTGTTCACTTTTAGGCACTAAGGCTTTCTAACATTAATAATTAAAAACAAATATTGGTCAATAAATATCTTTAAGGATTAGAAAAAGTTACTAAACATGACTGGCTTGTTGAAGTTCGGCATTGAACCTTTGTTGCAGACTGCCCTGCTGGAAAATCCATCAAATAAACCCACATTGCTGCAGAATTACCTCTACAAACCCTGCTTTACCCTACTCTTCCTTCAGATACACAGTGGTAAAAGAGAATAATTCCAGTTGATACAATTAGGATTTTTAAATCCTTATTTTTAATCTGGATCCATATAAAGTAGCTGGAAGATGAACAAAGTGTGGGGGGTTAGACATGTCAGCTTCTGCTCAGTGTATGGAAGTAGATGTTGGAAGTGGTCCAGAGCTTTATGGCTGCTGCCAACAAATGACATAAGATAATGTTGCAGTGAAACAATGCATTTGATTTGCATTTGTTTCCCAACTAACCTTTCCGATGCTTGGGACTGCTTGGAATTTATGTTTCTGGAGATGTGACAGTAAATAAAAGGAGATTGGGCATTGAAAACTTTGAGTGATTAAATATGCAGTAATGACAACTTCAAACTGCACATGCAGATAATGAGATAAAGAATGGTTACTCACTTCACATTAAACCCATTTGGTGGAAGAAGCAAAGAGGATGAGTGTCCTTTGGATGGACATGTTATTTTAAAAAGGGAGAAAATTCAGAGGAGCTAATGAGTATAGAAATAGAAATTTAAAAAGTGAGTTGCTGATTTACTTTTTTTTTTAAATTTCTGGAATCGAAATGTATCTATTATGGGTCTGCAAATTGTCCTGCATTTCTTTTCTAACATAAACAGGAGTTAACTGGGTGCAGAAGGCTAATAACAGAGTTTGTAGGTTGTGTTTACATTTTTATTTGGATCAAAAATGTGCTTTTGAAGCAAATCTTCCAGTTGCCACCATCTTCTGCCCTGTGGTTCACATCACTGGGCAGCTGAGGGGGAGCAATCAGTTATTTCTGAGCCAGAAGGGAATGAAAAAAGCACTCCAAGGGGTACCCAGAGCATTCCAGCCTCAACTTCTGTCCATGGGACCCCACTGGAGCTAGCCTGAAGCACTACCCTTGTGACATCTATAACTGGATCCTCAGGACTGACCACTCCTCTCCATAGATCCCTTTTATGCCTGTAATGTAAATGCTGCTGGTGTGTAATTGGATTTTCATCTGTGAGCTCAGGCATCTGTAATTGAGAAAAGATTCAGAGTTACAGGCAGAGGAAATTGTTGCGCAGAAGAATCAGAGGCACTGTTTTCAGCAGATGTGTTTGTTCATAAGTTGTGACCAGAATGAGAAAAGTACCTAGTTACTCACCCTTCACCACAATCTAGAAATCCTAAAAAAAAAGCTGAATTAAATCCTGGAAATAGGAAATGAAACTGAAGTGATAAATAGGCTGTATCTTTTTTTTTTTTTTTTTTTTTTTTATTAAGTGAATTTCACTTCTTTTCAGCTAGATAGGAATATTCTGATATTTATTATAATACTAATCTGTAAAGGCAAACAGAAATGTTTTGATTATAGGCAGCTGCCTTAAGTATTTACAAGCAGCTGTAACTTAGACAAACTAATTTAAGGAGTTACAATTTTCATTTCAGGAAAAAAACCTACTTTGTGGATCAATAAATTCTTGTAAAGTAAACCTATTGATTTGCAGCTAATTGGATATTGTGTATGTCTGGTAAATTAATTTTAATATGAGGCTAACTGAGTTGACTAGGTGATGTATCAGTGGTTGTAAATGACTTTGAGTCATTAAGTCTATTTATAAAGTAGCCATGGGAAAAAAAAAGAGTTAGAAACCTCTCTTAATTTCTAATAAATCCGCATTGTAATACCAGATCCAGATGATTTCTGAACTCACAAGAGGAGCTTCATGCTTTTCTTATCTTCATACCCTCCATACTGTGATAAACAAGATACTCCAGTCCTCCACTAATTGTTCCATGTCCTTCCATCTGTATTAGCCCTTTCCATGATCTCAAGATGCTTCAGGTTCTGCTTGCTTCAGCACAAACACCTGATATTGTGCTTATTAAAAGAAAGTCCTACGAAGGTTGTAGCAAGGTCCATGTTGCTGCACAGAAGCCGGTTCCTCCCTCTGCCAAGCTGCTGTTCCAAGCTGGAATGCTTCAAGGCACAAGGGGGTGGCAGCCCCAGCCATGGCTTTGGCAGCTGCAGGGGTCAGTAGGTGTTCATGGGGGCTTCTTTGCCCCAGTGCCAGCAGCATGGACATTTACAGTTCTTTCCACATTTTGCCTGAGGTATTTGAGGCTTGGAGCTTGGGTCTGACTCCATAGGGAGAGTTGCTACTGGTTGGGATATGTTTTGGCTTTTTTCCATCACGTGGCGTGCCCCAAACTCAGAGGTGATATTGATGTTGGCGTGACTTAAATCAGTAATTTAATACAAGGGAATGCAATTTTCATGCTCAGTGAAAAAAAAAAAATCAGGACCAAATAGGACTGAGCTTGGGATCAGGAATGCAGGGCAATAAGAAATATGATCTAATGGGAAAGAAGAAGATGAGGAACAGGAATAGGAACAAGGAAAATAGCAGGTATTGATGTGAGAGGATAGAAGCTCAGTGTAGTGCCCCAGGTACTAGGAAAGCTTGTGCTTTTGTCTGACATGATTAAAAATTAAGAATATTCAGCATCTTATCACTTAGGATTAAAAGAAATAGCTTTGACTGATTTACACAGATATATTTCATGGAATCAGTTTGAAAGGCAGCAGTAAATACACAAGTTTCCCATGTGTTGGTTTTGATACAATCTACGCTTTTTGTGATGTTTCATATGGGCAGATGAAAGTACCATATATCTCTGTACTAGACATGAGAACTGATGGTGAAAATTGTTAAATTATCCAGTGTTCACGAAAATGTAAAAATAATATGCGGTTTTTAGAAGACTCTGCTTTAACATTGTAGCTTTTTTAGAATTTAATTTTGCATAAAACCAAGGAAAATAACTTTGTTGCACTACGTGCAGTGTCTGAAATACCAATGCTGTTACGGGTCTCATAAGGTAACTACGTACCCAGCTCTTAATTATATTTCTGTATTGCATCAGGTCTGTGGATTAGGAAAGTGAGATGTCAAGGGTAAATTTAGAGTGGGACTTCTCCGCCAAGTCCCCAATGCTCCCACCAGTAGCTCAGTATGAATGAGTCTGTTTCTTTAAAGACTTGAAGTAAATATTGAGTAGGGTTTCCTAGCAACATTTGTAAGGTTAAGTAAAAATCAAACTTGCCAGGTGTTGCTTCCAGAGCACACTAGCCTTTCTATTTCAACACTTACACTTTCAGTACATTATCTGCAGTATGAAATGCTGAACAGGATCTGATATTATTGTAAATAGATAATTTTGCAGAATCATATGTCCAATATGTCCAGCTGCAACATTTTTCCCACTTAGGGATGCAGGTTTTCTTTTGCTGTGTATTTTTATTGTACTTACACTAATGAAGACTAATCTTACTTGGCTTCTGCAAGTATTAGCTATAGATATGTGTATGTGTGTTTTAAAAATACAATAATAAAGGCAATGTTTATGTCTGCTAAAAAAATGTTCTTATTTATTGTTTTTTTTTAATAGTAAACCAAGGAGTCATGTGTGTCCCAATTGGTCTCATGAGTTTGCACAGGTCTGAGGTACAGGCAGTAGAATCTCTTGCAGAAATCTCGATTTTTCTTCAGCTTTGATTTCTAGTGCTGGTGACAGGAGAGCAGATCAGCCCAAATACTTTGTAGAGTGACATAGAAGTTGAGTTTTCCTGTTATTTTAGTCTGCTCAGTAAATGCATGCTCTCTCTATAGGTGCCTTGGGATGTGTAAGAGGTGGATGTGCCTGTGGTATACCTGTTGGGGGTGGGATAGTTCCCCCTTGAGAAACACAGGAAGCTGGAATTTAGGTTAGCCCAGGGTAGATAGATAGACAGATAGATAATGGAGGGGAATAAGGAGTGGAAAAATTTGGTTGGCTGCTTCCAGTCCTAAGTTTTTGAGTCTATAAATAGAGTCTATTGGAATATTTCTAGTTAGTTCTGGGGAAAGTCAGCTGCTGTGCTGGGGATTGGCTGTGATCCCAGAATGAGGAGGGGAAGGAAAAAAAAAAAAGGATGATAGGAAGCCTATTGAAAATCTACCAACAGACACCAATGAAATTGAGAAATTGGAAGATGCTGTATTTGGGCTTCAGTTTATTTTTCTGCAGCTTCTCTCAGTGCTGGATGCTCTGCAGAGTGGCTCTCTCTGTGTGCTGCTGTGAGTTTCTGAGTTAGCCAAGCCCAGCAGGCTGGTCCAACCTACCAGGGTTCATAGTTCAGAAGCCAGGGCTAAAGCCCAATAGCAGGAATTAGCACGGAAGTACAAGGAAGCAGCATATTATCCTCATTCCATGCTGCAGTGGTGAGCCTGAGCAGCCTGCCCTCTCTCTGGGTTAGATGCATTATGTAAAGGAAAATGGAGAAATGAAACCAAAAGTTGAATTTTCAGCTAATAAAATTAAGTTACTTTGTAAACTGTGACTTTTTCAAATAGACGTAGAAAGGTGTCGCTGATACTGTAGAGTGCAAAGTAGTTGAAGTATGTTATGATACCAGAAATAGACATTTAAGGGAGCCATGATGAGCTTTACAAACGGTTGATATGCTTTCTAGGAAATGTAAATGACACACTTGAAAAATATTCTGAATCGAGATTCAAACACAATGTACAGCTAGAGTATAAATAGCTAGTAAATGTTAAAAATACAGTATTTTTAGAAAGTGCTTTAGTAACAGTAATAGATAACCTTCTAGCAAAAGTCCCTCTACCCTCCCTGCCCCCAGCCCTGTAACCAGAGAAGATGGTTCATATTGTAAGAGGAAAAAGTAGCTTTGGTCAAATAAACAGCATTATGTAGGTAAGCTGAACCAGAGTTCTCAGGGGAGCGTTTATTCACATGTCAGGGTTCATAGGAGCTGAAATTATCTGAGCAGTAAATGAGCTTTTCCAGTGCTGAATTAATCCCAGAAAAGTCTGTGCTCACATTGAAAGTAAAAATGTTCATGACAACGATTTTGCTGCTCAGGCTTTGCTGGCAACTCATTTTTTCCTTTGTCATTTTTCAGGAATTGGAGAAAGGGGTTGTGTTTAATGTTTATGGCAGGAGGAGAAGGGATAGAGCAGTGTCAGTGTTTCCCCATAGGTGCATGCTCCCTTGATGTCCATTCATGTCATGTTCCAGTTAGATGTTTGCTGCTTCCAGATTTTCTTCAATACTAGATAAGAAGGTCCTACCCATATTTAACTTGGTTTCTTTTTTTTTTTTTTTTTAATTTTTTAATGAATGCATTTTTTTTCATCTTTGTGTTTGTAATAAATCATAAAACTTATAATAAAGCAATTTTGGCTCTGCATCAGTAGGTGCCTCAGTTTCTCTGTGTTTTCTGGAATAAAATCTTGCACTTAATGACTTTTTGAGCTCTCTTACTAAGCCTTTTTGATTATTTAAATGATAATAGCAGTAGAACCATTTTAGATGTTGTTGAGTTAAATGGACATGTATAGGTAAAAGTTTCATTGGACAAACAGAATAAGGTATTTTGTTGTTGAGGAAAGGTTGTTGATAAATACTTTGATTTTGATAGTTCTTGAAGATGATTGGGTAAAAAGGTAAAGAACTATATTTTTTATCTCATTGGCATGTGGGAAAACAGCTCCTTAAAAAAAAAAAAAACAAAGAACTTCTTACCATTTGAATTACAGGGAGGAAAATCTATCAGGAGGTTGAAACCTGCCCTTGTGAGAGTTGATGACCATTCCCACTCACTTTCCATAGGGCCAGTACTATACCAGATGATGGCTGTGGGAATTAAAACTCCTAATTCATTGTGACCATGAATTTTGCCTTGAAGAAATGCTGAGAAACAACTTGTCTGTGGAGGGAGGAGGGGAAAATCATTCTGTGTATGGCCAAGGTAGATTTAATTTGCAATAATGCACTAAATTTGTGAAGACCTAACAGTATCAGCTATCTGTGTTGGACAGGCTCCAGGAATATTTCAGCTTGCAACTCCATTTTTCAAAAACTGAGAAATTGGAAACAGAAGATAAACAACACATTAATATTTTATTTCTTTTTGGGATAAAGTTCTGTCATGTGTTTGGAAACTTCATTGAAATATTGGTCTTGTTAGAAGAAGCAGCTCAGAATTGACATTAACTGTTCATTGTGCCACTTGTTAATTTGGATTTTGCAAACCAGTGTGATAAACTGATCTGGAATGAAACTGGAATAGAGTTCTAAAATTATGCTTGTAAATAGATCAGCAGATGTTTTGCCTCTTCCCAGAGCAGTACCTTTAAGATGTATATCGCATACAGAAAAAACCCAACCAAAACCCAAACGAAGCCCCAAGACCCCTCCAAAAGTCAAAACAACTCTGGATTTAATGGGGAATTAGAATTCATATTTTCTGAAATAGCATCTGCTCAAAGTTTCAGAAGCAGGCAGAATTGTGTCTTTAGAGGAAGGATTTGATCTCGCATCAGTTAGAGTCCTGACAGCTTCTCCTGACACGTTGCTTGATGCATGGTCTGGCAGACGGGCTCCTGCATGGAACTTTTTTGCTTGCAGCAGTGGCCCCATTAAAATCAGTGGAACTGGCCACATAAAAAAGGCTGCTGCAGGTTGAAAGATTCCAGTGTCTCTAACTTACATCAACTGTTTTAGATTATGCTTTTTTCCTGAGTTGTTCTGGCACTTTGGTTCTTGTCATGCACAGCATACATCTTTTCACACTCCCAATGCCTGACTGTGATGGCTTGAATCCTTCATTATTTTGTGATTAATTGTAGAGATGCAAACATTATCAAATCAAAATACCCGAAAGGCCTCTTTTAAAGGATCAGCCTAGCTTTTTGATTGAGCTGCCCCACAAATTACTTATCTGGTGGCTGTGTGGTTTCTAACATCCTGCTAAATTTGGAACACATCCATTAAATACTTTCTGCAATATCTGGGGAATAGAAAAGCTTGATAAGTTATTTCGTCCATTGCTTGGGTCAAGCCTTGAAAGAGATGGCATTGCTGTGTTGAATCCATTAAGCAGGAATTGGTGGGTGAGCAGGATCATGGTTTGTGATTGCATTTGGGTGTTCAGTGCAGATTTCCAAGTGCTAGAAGTCCATTTTTTGTCTTTCTAATACATGTAAACTAATAAGCTGCAATAGCTACTGTACAGGAGAAATTGTGATGCAGGTGAGAAACAGCACAGCAAGGAGAACGCTTTGCATTAGCTCTTTTGTGCATTGCTACATGTGGTGTTTTTTTAAAACAGATTTTATCCCTTGGGATCTAATAAAAGGCTGGAGAGTTATTTGGTTTATAAACCTATGTGGTATATTATTTGGATATTCAGAGGGAAAAGGTCAAAGAATGTCTCCTGTGTTATCAATTCCTCAGTGGGAAACTATATTAAAAACTTGAAAATATAATACTATATAATTTAGAAACACAATATGTAATGTGGGTTGAGAGACAATTACTGTGTTGTATTTCTCTGTATTTTCCATTTTACTGAATGCATTTCAGCAACAATTGGGTTTTGGCTGTAATGCTATTTGTAGCAGTTTCATGAAGCTGCACAGCAAATTACTGTGGTGTACCAGATAAAATCAACTCCTCACTTCATTTCTGAAAGTCTCATTATGAAAAGCTCTTACTACTGGCTTATGCAGGTGACAGCGGGTTTTCTCCATGTTCGTACAGTTTTGTGGAATCTCCTTTATAAATTTTAAAGCAGTTTTAAGATGGACATATTCTACATATCTAGTCTGTCATTTTTCAGAGTTTGTTTAGAACTGTGGTTAATACACAGACTCATAGAACATGTCTCTTTCTCACAAAGTACTATTGCCTGGCATGCAAATGTAACTTAAATACTCAGCAGCTAAGCCTGACAAGAAATTAAAAGTGTATTGTTTATAAGTTGCTTAAAAACAGAAATATGTTTATTGTCGGTAGCCTTCTTGGCATTAGTGTTCCTGTGCACCTGAGCTGGTAGGTATTTTCCTTGGTTTGATGACCAGCCTTGGAGTGTTAAATGGCTCACACTGACATATTAGGAAAATTAGGCAGATTGGATGAAAAAAAGGAAGTTTTGGCTGCTGTCAAATGATGCTTTATCCCAGGAGCTTGAGATAGCATCCTTAGCATGTGTTCCAAAGAGGAATTTTTGTCAGGAACCATAGTGATAGCATGAGGAGTAATGGGTACAAACTGAAAGAGGAGAAATTTAGGTTAGGTGTTATGAAGAAATTCTTCACTCTGAGGCTGATGAGGTGCTGGAACAGGTTGCCCAGGAACATTGTGGGTACCTCCAACCCTGGCATTGTTCAAAGCCAGATTGGATAAGGCTTTGAGCAGCCTGGTGTAGTGGGAGGTGTCCCATGGCATGGGGGGTTGGTACTAGATGATCTTTAAGGTCCATTCCCACCCTTAACATTCTAGGGTTCTATATATCTGATGGATCTGTTTAGAGAAAGAAGGCAGACGTGTTAGAAATGTGTCATAATGGATAGCAGTTTCCTGCTTCCATTTTCATCTGGCTCTGCTTAACATTGTTGTAGGGAAGTCTAGAAGTGAATTGTTTTATTTTCTTGGTAGCAGGTTGGTACTGGGAATTCCCAATGACATGCTGAAGGTGTTTGGGCAGCAGTCATGACCAACCCTCCTTTATCCTTGCTGCCCATGGGGACATCAGCCCTGCTGGTGGGCTTGGGTTCGTGGAGCAGATGTTGCTCTTGGGCATTACTGACTTCTGCAGATGTGTGGGAGGTGCTTGAAAATGTCTGAAAAGGCTGGAGGTATTTCTGTTGCTCACTTCTGGAAGAGGTGGAAGTTCTAGAGACAAAGAAGGGGTGTGTGGTTTGGGCATGTGAGGTGTTGTTTATGTCTGAATAAAGGTCCATGTTCCTTTTTTATGATGGAGTCAAGCATGGTTTGATTGAACTGGGCAAAAGAGATATAGGAGGTTGCTAAGGACTCCAGGTAGCTCAGGATAAAGGATGCTGAAGTGGAATCCATATTTATTTTGTGTTCTGTTTCCCAGAAATTTTCCTTTTGTTCCTGTCCCTGTCTATGGATTTCAGTCTTTCTCCTTTTTCCTGTTCACTGGTGGCTGAGAGTTGCCCTCAGGAGGAGCCTGTATCCTGCACCATATGAGGGAGGAATGTAAGAGGACTCTTGGGCAAATATGACCTTGGTGAATGGTGTCCCTTATTGTCACCTTCAGTTAAGACTCTGTGTGTTCCTTCAGACTTCACTTCTGGATCAACGTCCTAATGGCCTTTTAATTAGACCAACAAGGAACTGGTCTGTCCAGATTTTCTGGTCTCATCAGAAAGGCTTTAAGAGACTTTCTCTGCAGAATTTCCACTTGACCTGGATCTGAAACACACTGCAGAAGTATATTCCCCTCTGATAAAGCAAAATATATGTACAGAAGTTTCCTGCTGATCATAGGTCAGAAGTTTCTCTGTCTTTGTAATCAAGAGGAAATTTTGGATAGAAAAATGTGATTATTTACATGTGAGATTCTATGTTGAGGTGTGTGTGTATGTTTAAAAAATATTTCTGTCTGTCTTCCTGGCAGGAGTGAGATGAGGTTGCAGCCTCTATGTGGCCCATTCCTCACAAGGGCTCAGGGGCAGTGCACCTCCTTCCTGCCGCGTCACTCCCCTGAACTCAGCAAATGAAGTTTTAAGTGCAACTTCTGTTTTCCATCTAAGACAAATTTTACGATTTCATAACATTAAAATTTATCTGGTTTTGGGAATTGGCTTGGAGTGGGTTAAGGTGGGTTTTGCTGCCACCTTTATTTATATAATACGAATGTAGTAATGCTTGTAAATAACTTTCCCCATTATGTAAACAACTCACTTTCCTGGTGATACTGACAGTGTCATGAAACCAAGCCTGAGGGGGTAGGGGAAAGTTTGTCTTGCACAACAAATTTCAGTTCTTTTTGCTGCTCAAAGTATACTCTTACCAAGGAGTATTAGAGAGCAGTGTTGTCTTTTTTGGTTTAATTATACCAAATTGAATTATTTAAACAAACAGATACTTTTTTAGAGCATTAGATAAAGTTTGACTATTCACTGTATGGAAGTACATTCTCACTGTTATTTTTATTTATGTGGAATTTGAAGTAGTTTAAGATGAGTATGTATTTTAGTACTTAGCCTTTTCTTTATTGTATTATTGCTCCTTCTCCCCCATAATGGCAGCCCTTTTTCAATTTTTATAAACCATGGTATTATTTGTAAATTCAGCTCATGAAGTGGGTATATTTTTGTAAGAAGAAGGGGAGAGGCAAAAAAGGGTTAAGATCAATTTTCATTTCATTATTCTAGCAGAATGATTTTATATAAAGCACGTATCAAACTATTGCAGGTCTGTTGTTCTGTTCTACTTTATTGCCTTTTTCCTTTCACCATTTCAGTACAGTACACGTACATATTTCTACTAATGAAATTTTAAATGGGGAATGTATCTGAAGTTGCTGATCACAGAACACTGAAGGGCCTTTTCCTCCCTTATTCAGAAAACTCTTCTAGCTAATTTCCTTTGTGTGTGTTGTGAATCCCCAGCAGGGCATAAATGTGTATGGCCACAATGAAGGATAAATTAAGAACTGCAGATAATACCAATCTTAGTCTGCCCTGTTTGTACAGCTCCTTATTTCTCCGGTAGACCTTGAGAAAGATTTTATTTACTTGCTAGGAAGTCCAGGAAGTGTAATTAAATGGCAATTAAAGCACAGAAGTTATTTCATGGCGCTATCGCCTTGCTTGAACTCGGGGAGTTTCTTTAAGAAAATACTGAAATACTGTGCTTGAATGAGCTGCTGCTGCAAATGAGACAGGAATAAAAATTACTCCTGCTGGCCAAGGAAGGGATGCAGTTGGTTGAAAACTTGTGTGGTTTTGTAGGAATACTGGAGCAGATGAATGCGGACACTCAAAATACCGTCGTTGGAGAGATGATGTGTAGAGTCCGAGGTTGAAGCTAATGTGAACAGAATTAAAAATAGCAAGTATGACAGACCCATTAATTTTTGAACATAATGTATGTTTTGGAAAATAAAAACAAAAGCTAAAGTTTAAACGAGATTTGCCCTTGAATTGGTAATAGCATTCAAATGGAAATCTTAGCAATGTGAGGTTGCTCTATGGAGCATAAGAGGAGCTCCAATGAATAATTAAACAAGTGATAGCTAATAAAATATACAGCACATTGCTTCAAACTCAGAAATTGTAACTCTGCCTAAGGGATGAATGTTTTTCATTACTTTTTAATTGTTGCCAGTGTTGACCTTCAAGGTCTTTTTCTGGCAGATAATTTGTTATGGTAAGGATGAGATCATTAAGTATTTTAGCACAAGCCGCATGATGCAAATAGTTTCCTAATATTATAGAATGCTGATGTGGTAAGGGTTTGTTTTCTCAGGAATTTGTTCTCCATATTTAGTGATATTTGGGATCATATCTTAAAAGAGCAGTTTTACTGTAACCGTGCAGGACGGTGATCCTAGGTAGGATGAAAGCAAACACCACCAGTTTCTCTGGCAAGATTTTTGTGACGGCTTTTAAGTTGTAATAAAAAGATATTACTCTAAAGTATCAGCATGGTTTTTTGGCTCTTAATGATATTTGTATATTCCAAAAACAAATAGCAACTCTTCTCCTTTGCTGGGTTCATGAAAGCATCCACATAGCAGCCTGCAGGTTTTTCCCATGCTGAAGCAAACCTCTCTGGCATCTGAGGCTCCAGGGCCCATGTGCAAGGAATTAAGTGTTACCAAATTTTGCTAGTTTTATACTGTAACTCTGTTTTTACTATTTCAATGTTTGCATAGGTAAGCACTAAAAATATGTATTGTGCAAACACCAAATGGTCTTGGATTTATGTTGACAAATTTTAGTTTAAATTCTCTACAAGTAAATCTTTAATTTTTTTTTTTTTCGTCAGAAATGCTTGCTCAGAGGGAAACGGCAGTGGGGAGGAGCAAGCTAGCATATAAACTCTTTTCAATATTATTTTTCTAGCCTGAGGTGCTTGGAACAAACTGAATCAGTTGTTTGCTCAAATGTTTGTTGATAGAAACATTTATTGCTTGCACAGTTACGGATGGAAGATGAACAGAGCTATTGTCTTGTGTTCATCAAAGCTGTGGGCAGTCACTTGCAGGAAGTCTATAAATAATTCTTAGCATAAAATTTACCTTGGTACTGCTTAGAATCTAAAGGGGAAAGCCTGATGATACGTGGGACTGGGGCAGAGGACTCTGGCTTGCAGGTCATCCATCTGCAGGCAGCTGCCTGCAGCAAGGATGCTTGAGTCCAGCCTGCCTGTTCCTGAGGAAGAGCTGGCAGGAGGGGAGGAAGGGCTGCCAGCAGAGCCCACGCTTGGATGGATAGTTAAGGGTGGCCAGGGCCAGCTCTCTGTACTGTGGGGAGAGCATGGGAGCAGTGTTGGGTTTGAGAGGCCAGCTGAGAGGCTCTGGCCAAATGGGGTCCCTCTGCAGTGGGGCAGGTTGTCCTGAGATGTCTGGGCAGTATAAGGGATGAATGGCAGGAATGGAGCCTGCTCCTCCTCAGCCCCATCCCTGTCCCTGCCCTGTTCCAGGGGCTCTCTGGGAAGAGGGTGTTGCAGTGGCTGGCTTTCCTCTCTACCAGAAATGGAGGGAAGAGGGGTCCCAGCTGTGTGCTCGGGTTGTTCCAGCCTCAGGCACGGTGTGCTCTGGTTTCCCTGCAGGAAATGCACCTCCACAGTTTGAGTTTTGGCACGCCTGTGCCAGCTTTCAGGGTTGGGTCCTTCTAAATCAAGGAGGGGCCCCAGAATGAGCACATATCCCTATTTCTGTTTTTCCTGGTGTTGCCCCTTATTCAGCTGCACATTAAATGAAAGTAGAGTTTTTCAGTGCTCAGAGGTGTGCAGCAGTGAAGTAAGTTGATATGAACATATAAATGGTGGTGTTTGGGTACCTTTGGTTTATTTTCAGAGATTTCCCACTTAAATGTAACTCAGAAAGATTAAATAGATATTTATCTATCTCGTTACTGATGAGAATAAAGACTAGAAGCTGTAGGTTTGTCAAAGTTACTGACAACATTAGAAGGGGAGGTACTGCTATTGAAAATGAGCCTTGTCTGTTACAGATCTCTGGCAAGGGAGGCATTAATGCCTGCAACAGTGCCAGTCTCTGCTGAGAAAGGAGTGATGAACATGGTGCACAGTGGAGGCTGTGCAGCCTCCCTGCTCTTCTCAGGATGTCCCATTTCCACAGAGGCTGGAGATAGGAAAAGCTGGGTGATGGAGCTGGCTGTGGACTCCAGACCCCTTCCCTCAAGGTTGGCTGGAGAGGAAACCACCACAAAGGGTTGTGTTGGAGTGCAATAACTAGTCCTTACTGAATGTTTTCTAGCCCCATTGGCACTGTAGCACTGGTGAAAAAGCAGAGATGTAAAATGGTGGTGAAGTAGCATTAATAGCTGGCTGTGGCTTGGGGCTGCAGGGTGTTCAGCAGACCCTCCATCTGCTCTCATGCATTTTTGACTTAGCAAGTGGCTGTAGCAGAGGACAAAAGTAAGAACTGGGAATGCCCTGAAGACTTACATTGCTGTTTGTTGGTATATGTTACTTGTCATACCTTCCAAGGGTTTTCTTTTTTTTGTCTTCAGCAGGTTTGCATTCCTGATATAAATCTGATATGCGTTATTAAGTTCAAACAAGAATGTCTGAGGCCATCCCAAAACGTTCTGTTTGGAACAATCACCTCAAAAGAAGCCAAATGCTGACTTTGGAGAAAGTTGTGATTTTGAACCCAAATGATTCAGGATTTGAATAACATATTCTGGAGACATGCTTTCTCAAGTCAGCGAGGGAAAGGGCTGCTTGGTGCAGCATGCATAATGGTGAGGAACCGAAGGAGCTATCAGGAATGCAGTCTCAGAGCCTGAGCAAAATTAGGCATCATTTAACCATGTTATACACCCTGCAAAACAGCAGATTAGAAGTAATGGAAATTATTATCAAATCTATCACTGGATTAAAAATAGTGTTAACTCCTTAAGAGGAAGCACTGTTAATCAACTTGCACTTGAATGGGGAATTCAAAAACACTCATAGGCATTTTATTACTTGCAGGAAATACACTGCAAAAATCCAGGAGCATGAAGACAATTATTTGACATAGATTCTTATGTGGTAGAGAATTAAGATGCCTGTATTTGTTGCTTAACTTGAAGCACAGTTCATAGCAATGAACTTCTGTGTTGTTGCTGAATTTATTCACAGGTGAAACTAAAAATCACTTTAAAAAATCAAACTCAAAATGCCATAAATGACACACAAGATCTGAGACTCCTTCAGGAAACAGTCAGCAGCTGTAAAAGTGTCCCATTGACATGTAAAATATTCCCTTTACTTGTGAAATTGTTCAGTTAGCCCACTGACAATCCCTACTGTTTTTTGCATTTATTTCTCAAGCACTGCAAAGAATGCTGCTAAATTAGAACTGTGATTTTGCATGCTGCAATTAATTTGCATTATGCCTTTCAGAGGAAGGGAAGAAATTTGCCAATTGTGTGTTTACTGGACCTGTTAAATAGTGTCTGGTTTGCTAAATACGATTTACTCTGCCTATGGTGTTGTAGGGGAGTTATCACTTGTATTTGTCTTGCAACCTTGGGGCCTCCCTCTTTACCCCCCCTGTTCATTTAATGATGGGCCAACTTAACTTGTACCTACAGTCTAATGAGGGACTAGAAATGTATTGAAGGATGTAATGATGATCACCTTTTATTCTTTTGGCAAGTAGTTTACTATTTGTGTTTATAAAGTGAAATGAGCTATCCTAGTATTTACATAAACACATACATATCCATATGTATCTATCCAGTGTCTCTGTGTGAGGATAGATGCATGTATGTATACTGCAGCATTCAAAACTTTTTTTCAACAGCTTGAATTACATATATTAGCCCCCAGTTCGTGTGATCCAATAGCTCTTTCTTCTATTAAATCAGAGACAAAATGCTGTGTGGCAAGGGAGGAGCTGCTGTCCCTTTGGAGTGTGTAGTGCATGTGCTTGAATTCCTTCAGCATCTGAGTGGCCTGTGCAGCAAAGGCTTCACGTCGTCCCTGGTTCCCAGCTGAAGCAATTTCTTGCATTTCTCTTATTTTGAGCTTTGGGTGTTTGCACAAGCTGAATGCCTTTTTTTTTCCTTCCCTGCCTGTGTTTATATCTGTAAAGTGGGTGTAGGGAGAGCAAATGCCTGAAGTATCAGGAACTGAAACGGGATGTCTCAAGGCTGGCTTAAGGCCAAGATGAAATACATCTCTCTTGGCAGCAGGGGTGCTTGAGGCAGCCCTGTGATACTGGATAACTTATTTTTTTTTCACTTGCTTAGTCCCATCCGTACCTCAGCTGACCTCCTTTGCTGGGTGCTGGGCAGTCCGTGCTGGGCCAGCAGGGCCCTCCTGGAGCAGGAGAAGCTTCAGGCCGTGGGCAGAGTTCTCGTGTGTCTGCCATTGTCCTGCCCTTGGGAGATGGCCTGTGCACCTGAGGAGAGCCCACCATCCCTTGGCACAGAGCACCACGTCCCAGTGAAGGACGGAGCTGTTGTCCCCCCCTTCTCTGCTGTGCTGACTGAAAATGGTGCCCACTGGGTTTGTGGTGCCTGGCCCGCTTGGCATCCGGGAGGAGCTGTCCCCCCGTGGCACTGTGCTGTCTGGCTGTCACCTGTGTCCCTGCCGGTGTCAGTGACAGGCAGCAGCTGTCAGAGCGGCTCAGCCTCCTCAGGACAGCGGCCACTTGGCCTGGGCACGGGCAGGAATGCATTTATAGCACGCTTTGCTCTCTGTGCCAAAGACAGTCAGGCAGGAGTGTGGCTCAGGTCAGTGTTTTCTTAGGGGCCCTTCCAGAGAAATGCAGCACATGGCTGCAGGCCCGGGGAGCTGTGCAGCCCCTGTGAGCCCCGCAGCTGCAGGGAGCTGTGGAAGGCCCAGGGAGATGCTGCTCTGGAAGTTGTGCTGAGGCAGAAAGGAGAAGAAGCAAGGATTAGTGTCAATAAGTGGCTGCAAACAGTTTTCAAGGTTCCCCCTGCCAGCAATAGAGCTGAGTGTCTGGCCTGTGCGCTTGGCACCCTTCCTCTGCAAGCTTTGAAAATGTTGCTGGAAGTTGATGCTTTCAATGCTGATTTTCCTTTTTTTTTTTTCTTCTTTTTTGTCTTTCTTTTTTCCCTTTCTTATTTTCTGCTTCTGCATGTGGATGCTGGCAGGAAGCAGGATTCAGGTGAGAGCAGAGAAGGCAGGGCTGCCAGGAGCTGGGGTTCCTGGGAAGGCAGTAGGGTCTTCTGCTGCAGCAGATCCAGAGGTTTGTGCAGCTTCCCTCTTCTGCACTCATTTCTTGCTGCCAGGGGCATGATCATCCAACCCCTAATTATTGCTGTCTGAGTTTCACCTTTCAGTTGTAAAGGAGCAGGTCATCGAATTTATGGTTTTAGTGCTGAAAAAAAAAAAGTGGGTCAATCAGGTATTAATAAGTTATTGCTTTAAAATGGTGATAACCTACTGATTTTTAATAGGTTTTAAATATTTTTAAAATTTAAAAAAATTAGGGAAAGCAGGGAAAGCTGCTGCAGCCTCTGTGCAACATAGTCATGCATATGACAGAACAAATGAGGGACAGAACCTAGTGAGCATTTTTTAACTAAAGATGTGAACATTTTTACTCATTCATTGCCTGGGGTGAAATCAATGGCATTTCATAAAATATCTAATTGAAATAATTAGTAGCGTAGTTAGAAGTGTCAATATTTTCAAAAACATTTCTCATGTTTCATAATTATTTCTGTAGACTATTACTACAACTATTCTTTAATAGCAAAATACATGTTATTGCCTAATTGTCTAAAATAATAATGCAGAATTATTTAGGTTTTTCCAGTTTTTCCAGCTCGTATTTTTTTTCATTAATTGTAACATTTCTATCTGTAGGGAATTCTGAAAACTGAAAAAGTGATTACTGGATTTTAAAAAAATCTTTTTTTTCCCCACAAAATTTTGCAAATACAAGAAATACAAATAAAAATTTCCATGTTTTAGGCACAGTATAAGTGGGATTTCTTTAAGGAATAAAAGCTGGGTTCGTGGGGGAACGCTGACAACTTGAAATTTGACAGAACAGAAACATTCTTGTTTGTTTAAAAAAATGTTTCACTTTTATGCAGTTGACAAAGGACTGGGGTGAAAGAGAGGTACAGGAGAATGAAAATTGCATGCTGGTAAGATTAAGTGTGTACTTTGTGGGTCATTTGTTTGTATAAACAAGAATCTGTTGCTATAGCTGATGGCATTTCAAAGAGTCTTAAACCTTGAGAAGACCAACAAGAGTAAAAAAATCATGGATTTCATGCATTTCCATGGATTGAAGTGCAGTTCCTTTCTCAAAGGTCAGTTCTACCCAGGTCAGTTCTCAGGCAGCCTGATGGGAGGTGGGCTGAAGTCAACTGAAAGTAGGCTGATAACTTTCAGTCTGTTTTGGAGCTGAACTCAGGTGAATTCCTTTGTTCCTTAGAGGAGACACTTCAGCAATGTGTCAGAATAATTCCAAAAAGAAAAAAAATATTTTCAAAAATTTTTTTTTTAATTTAGGCATTGAGGGAGATTTGTAATTGGACATGGTTATCAAAATATGTAAAAATGGTGCCGAGAAATGTGTTCTTATCTCATGTAATTGCTCTGTAATTGTTGGGGAGGGGAATCAGATTAGGGAGGCTAAGTAGTTCCAATGCTGAAGTTAATGTGTTTTTGCAAATAGTGAGTCTAAGTCTGCATTCCTTGAAGTCAGTGGGAGTTTTTGTGTTTTGCAGAATTGGAGCTAGTATTTGCAAGTTCTCAGCTTTATGTAAGCAAGTTTGAGTTTTTGAGGATTTTTTTAAGAATAATCAAAACTTTTAATCAAAGGATTCATTTATGTTTAAAATATTTTTTTAAGTAGGAAGTGTTGATCTTGAGGGTATAATTTATTTCTTCTTTTGTCTTTCTCTCCTACTCTCCACTATCTCTTTTCAAACTGAAATACAAAAACATTTCCATCAAGCTTAAAAATCAATAAATTAGTAAATGTTTTTTAATGCATAGAGATTTTTCTTGGTTTAATTTCGGGTTTTTTTATTCCTCGACTATGTTGTTATGAAACTCACCAGCACTTGCTTCATTTTATACCTAAAGTTAAAATATTTGTGTGGTACAGTAGGAAAGCATTAACTAGCTGTAGTGATTGAATTTTTTTGCCAATTACTACCTTTAAACTAAGATTTTTTATATGTAAAGTTACTGTTTTCTTGTCAATAACTTCATTTGGGAGGATAAGTTGTTCTTTAAAGCTGGTCATTCTTCTTAGTTCTTCCAAAGATAAAAAGAGCAGGTAAACACATCAAAATTTGTGCTGTAGGTTATGATGTAGATGAAGATTAGAGAGCTGAAAACCTTCTAGAGTTGTGCTTCACAACCATTATGGAACTTCTGAAAAGCATGCTACTTCCAGCAAAAATGGTTTCCTTGAATTTGGTACAAGAGCAAGTATTTTTGCTGCTGTGGAAGCTGCTTCAGTTTTGTTTCCATGCTAACCAGATTTCCACTTTGTTTGACACTCTGTGTGGTGCTCTTGCTGCCGGGGAGCTGCAGCAGCTCTAATGTATGTGTAGTAGATACTGTGTCTGTGAAAGCAAAACCAGCCTGGAAACAAAATAGTGATGGCTGCCTCCTATGAGACCTGCGTGGAAAAGTCCGTGAGAGCAAAGGAGCAAAAGCAAATCAGTTCTGTGAATGCAGAAATGGAGACACAGGGAAGTGGTTTTCCTAAAACCATCCAGGGGTGACCTGCAGGCTGGAGACAGAAAGGGGATTGCCAGCTCTGTATCTATCTGTCAGATTGTATCTCTGTGTCTGCACTTCTGCTATCAGCATCCCTGATTTTTGGTGTGAAAAGTAAGTTAGTACTTGTCCTGAACTTGCCAAAAATCTAATACTTGTCACAGCAAGATGCACGTCAGACAGTGATTTTCAGATCTTTGCTGGTATCTTTCAGAACTGGGATCTAACCTGAGACATTTAGTGAGACGCAAAGCTCATTTAAACAGGGCTGTTGCTGACTTGCAGTACTCTGAGCAATTTTACATTCTTAGCTAGGAGGGCTGGGGTGGGGATGATGATGGGGAAGACTGTCAAGGATTTGAAAATCACTCTTTCCAGCCCTTCCAGGACTGCAAGCAAAAGCTGTCTCTTTTTTGTACTCTAAAAATTCTTCCATTCTCTCCTGCTTAAGTTGCAAATTCATTTTTAGGCTAGAGAGATCATGATACCAAAGTTTAAAGATTGAATACCATTAAATTCAGATATTAAAAAAAATAAAACAATTTTTGGGAATCGGGCACAGAAGTATGAGAATCAGCTAAAACTGCTGAAGTTGGGAGAAGAGAACACTATTCTGAAAGCAGGAATTTTTGGAAAATGTACTAATGCTTATGGGGATATTTAGAATATCTCCAGACATAATATGGGTAGGGTAGCCGTGGAATAGTTGGAAATTCGCTGAAAGTTTAAAAGCTACATAATGAAACAAAGGCAGGTCACATGGATGTTCACTTCTCATAGGTGGAACCAGTGCTCCTTTTATTTCTGTTTTAAGAGTGGAAGGAGCACTCAGGCTGTGCTTATTTATAATCGTTGATGCTTAACTCTCATCCATATTCTCTGTATTTACACATGTGCTCTCCCTCATAATGCGGACTAGCGATTTTCTTTGTCCTTTAACAACTTGTTTCCTCTTCAGTCATGCTTTCATTCACTTCCTTTTGGCTCTTTCTTTTAACTCTAGCCTGTTCTAATTCCCGCTTGTTGCTGCTTTTTACCCTGTCTTTCCTTTTCTCCCCAGCCCTTAATTCCTCCCATCATTCTGTTCCTCCTTCCTTCCTGCCTCCTGCCAACGGTTCAGATGGTTTTGAGTGACCAAGATGTGGGAATATCGCATGATGCATGTGGAATGGAGCAGTTATCCCCAGAAGTCAGTGCTTCTTTAGATTTCCCCACTGCTGGCAAATACCTACCTCTGTACACCAGGAAGCCTTAGGAATAAGCCCTTAGAAGATGGGCTTCCCTGTGTCACAATCCTGTGGAAGCCCTTCAGGAAGCGGGTGCTGTGCAGCTGGAGAGGGAATGAAGCAGTAATGTACACTTGTGTCATGAGGAAACAGAAACATGAACCAAACTGCTTAACCCAGCACCTTATACTTCTGCTGGAGTAACTTGATTTAGTAAGTTAAAATGTCAGTGCTGTGGCTGTAGCACTGCTATTTCCTTTCCCTGCCTTCTCGACAGCAACGACGCTCCAGGGTTTTTAAAAACATCTCCCAAAAGCAGGAAAGATCACGAAAAACATTCTCTTAATTGCACACAGTTTTTAATATTCCTGGGATCTGTTTTGAAGGGTGCATTTGACAGAGAGAAACCCAGCAGCCCCACACTGAATCCTTTGTCCTTCCTGCGGGGTGAAACAGTAGATAGCTTACTGTAAGTGTGGCTGCCTGCCAACCCGTGGCGCAGATTCTTTTTTTAATACTGTAAACTGGCAAGAAATCAAGAATTGCCGTTCTTCCTTTTATTTACTTTCCCTTCTGTATTAAAGAGCTCAGTAAATAAGAGAAAGTTAAATGTTGAGTGAAGGTTTCATACTGATTAATCATTAAATAGCAAAGAGTTATCAGTTCGGGGGGGGGGATTTGCCCCCTTTTTTCCATTTCTCTTTGGTTGAAACTGGAAATATCAGTTGCTTCATCTGGAATAGATTATCACAGGGAAAAGTCTGTGCAGTTTGAAATGAGGACAGAGCAGAATGCATCCATCATGCATAGTTTAAAATAATCTGCAAGACTGCTTCTGATTTGATCCTTAGATGTACTTCCTCCCGATTTTCTTCAAAACTTGTGTTAATAATGAGTACTCTGTCTCTAGAAAAGGCTTTTTTGTAGAGTCTGCCCCCAGCCTCTGCTTGTAAGTATTTTCTTATTTGAACAACTAAGCTTCCTGAAATAGCTGCTGAGTTTTTTGTTTTGCTGTTATATTTAAAAGTGGTAGAGGGGTGTGGAGTTCCTTCTGCTGCTTCTCAAATCCAAGGCATGCCTTGCAAGCTACTTTGCTTTCACGCTAGAAACGGAATCGGCAGTGCTGCTTTCCTCATGGTTGTGTCGCTAAATTATTGGCAAAATAATCCCCAAGCAAAAAATATAATGTTGGTATTGATATTGGGCACATTTGAGTGATTTATCTTGAGAGAAATGTATTTCTATGTGCATGATGCAGGAGGCCAAATTAAATTTAAAAATTACTGTTGCTGTTAAATACAGACCTAATGTGAAAAATTAGCCTACAACAGATTGTTTTAAATCCCAAAGCATACTGTGGTTCATTCAGAGGTCAATCTTGCTTAAAACATATTAAACATTTAATAATATCAATGTATATCTGTTGCTGACTTGATGAACCTGCTATATAGGTCACGTATGCACAGCTTTATTAAAGGCATTGTTGAAAGAAAACATGGATTCATGTTTTGTTTCTTTTTATACTTCATAGCTAATTGGAAATTAAGGTTTCTGGAAGTGATAAGGAATAGTTCTGCTTTAAAAGCAGTGGACTGTGACTGAAGAAATCTGGACTTGATCTGGCAGATTTCTTGAAATAACTTGCTTAAGTCATTAATTGTTTTGGGGGGTTTTCTTTTGTTTGGTTGGTTTCTTTTCCCTCTGAATTCTTCATCTGTAAAATGGAGATAATCCTGTTCCCTTACCAGATGGCAGTATGCTATGGCTAAATTAATGAATGTTTGTGGGACAAAGCAGTAACACTTAATGGGCTCAGCATAAGTATTCACATTAATGATTCATGTTAAAGAATGATTGAAAAACTGCATTAACTTGAAACTTGGGAGTCTGCTGTCCCAGAGGCAGAGGCTTAGTTTCCAATCTGCAGTGCCCAAACGAGGGACACAAGAAATATTTATTCAGGAAATTTAGTAGTTTACAAGTTTCCTTCCTTTGGTTCCTTCCTTCCTTTAGCTAGAAAGAAATTTTTTTTCAGACTCTGCTGGAAAAGTCTGGATTTCTGAAGTAAATTATATTTGAATATAAAAGGAATAGGCATATTTTTGTGGATATTTTTGCAGGTGATCTGACACAAAAATTAATGAGTAAATAAACTATTTAAGGATGATTCAGTATGAGAGATGATCCAAAGAAATGAGAGCAATTTTTCCAAGCAATTATTTAAAAAACCCAACTCGCTCCTGCAAAAGCACAGATCAGAAAATATCCCGTCTCAGTTATAGCCATCAGAAATCTCCCCTCCATTCTCCTTTTTCTTTTGAATCTATATTTTGAGCTCGTTCAAGACATGTAGGAAAGTTTTCTTGCAAAATGACAGGTAGAACTATCACAAACTTGTTACTATTTTAGGGGTGTTGGATAAGATGCATAATTATCTTGAGTATAGTTTCGGTTTTGCTGCCTTTTCAGTGTAGCAAGCTACAGGGAAAATACAAATTCAATCTTCAAGGATCCTCGACCTTAAAGGGAGAAGTAAATAGGTAACAACTCTACTTTCACTTACGTTTTGCAGTCTTTTTTTTTATAAACAGGGTTGTTTATTTTAAGTGTAAGTGGCATTAGTTTATCCCCGTTTTGTTATCCATATTGAGGGAAAATAAAAAAGTATCTTCACAGATACTTTTGGAGTTATAATGTGGCCGTGTGACTTGAGAGGAGTCTACTAATACATAATTCTCCTTTGATACTGGGAACAGATTGTCTTCAATAACTAGCAGATTTCTGTATATTTTTTAAAATGCAGGATTAAGTGCTTGAGGTAACTATTAAATGACTTTATTTAATAAAAACCAGTGCACTGCAGTAGCCTTTCAGAGTTACTCTTGCCATGTTTGGATAGTTCTCTTGTGGATCTCAAAAGCTCGGGGTTTGTGCTCCTTTAACTATATATTTGGAAGAACCAGAAAATTGTTTTATCACTTGCTTCCTACTGACATACTCGGTTCTTAGAGTAACAATTTTCCTTGGCTGTTGCAGTGTGTGCCAGGAGATTGCAGATCCTGTGTCTGTCCATAGACTTGATACCTCAGAAACTGTCTTTTATCCGATATGCTGGTAAGGCAATTACCATGAGTCAGATGAACCCTCCACTCCAGGTTCCTTGTTATGGGTCAGGCCAGAGCAAGACCTTTTCTGGTCAGGGAGCCAGTCTGTGAATTAATGTCAGTGAGAATTACGGGTAAAATCCCTAGCCATGGCTGGTGTCCAAAATCAGTAGCAAGACTGGTAATTTAAATGTCTGACGCTCCTGGACAAAAATAAGCTGCTTGCGTCTCGCTCTTTCTTTCATCCTAACCAGACCACTTTGGATTTGTCCAAGTAAAACCAAGAGAATAAGTTTGAGGAGGAGGAAAAAGTGTGTCTTCCTCCTTCACTTCAGTAACTTCGTGTTTGTCCATGTTTTTTTCCCCAGCTCCTTAAACCGGAGGAAGGGTGTCCCACTGATCGTCTCTCAGCAGGTCACGGCATAAGCTGCTCCCTGTTTTATCCCTCTCATGAGGCCATATACCACTTGCTGCATTCACTCTTTCCTTTGCCAGGTCACGTTTGATTTTCTCCTCTTGAGCAGGGCTTAGAAGAGCCCCAGTCCTGGCCAGCTCCTCATTCCCTTTCCAGAGCTGGGGGCTGCTGGGCAGAGCGACACTTGCAGCCCCGTGACCTCCATGGCCGTCTCATCTCCGCTGCGGCACCTGCGGCAGTATCGGCCGCAAAGGGATTTTCTTTATTGCATTAAGCTTGCAGAGAGAAGATTTAGTAGGTGTGTCACAGTGCCATTAGCCTCCTGTGACCCAGTGTCTCAGCAAATCCTGCCATGGCTGTGTAGAATTTGTTTTAGTTTGAGCAAATTCATCTTCATTAGAGCCATTTTGAGGGAAACTGTTCTCTCTACCCATGGGCCCATCTTCTTAATTCTAGGTGGCTGGACCTACTGCTGGTATTTGAATCATTATGCCAGTCTTGAGTAACATCCCATCTGGCAGTGGGAAATTCAGAAATACAATTAATTGAGTTTCCTTATGGTTGTGAAACCCTTTTTAACAAACTTTCACACAGAAACAGAAGTTTTATGCTTGTGGTAATAATGTTCATAAAAAATGTTTTGGTGTGCTTAGTGCAAAATAACATTTCAACTTCTGGAGGACAACCACAAAATCTATTAAAAAAATAAATGTTGGCAGACACACAGGCAAAGGAAATCTATCAAAGTTTGTTGATATTTGTCTGCAGTGCAGACCAGTTAACAAATTCTTTCCCTACGCGAATGAGCAGCATCTCGTCACAACACTTCAAAATCTTTAAATAACTTAAAGGCTCTTTTCTTTGATGTGAAGTTCACTGTGCAACACCTTGGTGCCAGGGAGGATAGTTAATTATTGTCTTTATTAGAGGCATGGCCTGATTTAAATATCTGTATAAAATGTCTCATCTGTGGCACACTGATACTGCTTGAGCTTTGAGTACCTGTTGCACGTGAGCCACCTTCAGCTGGGCCATATTCAAATTGAAGAAAAGAAAATATTTTACCATCCTTCAGATCCTAAATGGAGCTCTGCTGAAATGTCATTGGAAAAGTTGGAAGAGCTAAGCCTAGCTTGGGAAAATAGTAAACAAAATAGGATTTTTAGGTGAGGTACGAGTAAGATTTGCCTGTACAAGTAGAAAAGTGAGACCTGCTAGTTTAGACCAGCAGGTTGCCTCTTGCCAAATTCCAGATGACAGTAAATAGAAGTGATGTGGTCTGTGTCTTTTGGTGTGAATATCCCTGTTTTAGCTCTGACTGCGGGGTACTTTTGGGGGAAGAATTGCTCAGTCATGGAGTCACACATAGAATGGTTTGTGTTGGAGTCAACTTTAAAGGTCATCTAGTCCCCTGCCATGGGCAGGGACACTTTTCACTGACCAGGTTGCTCAAAGCCCCATCCAACCTGGCCATGAACACTGCATGGATTGGGCATTCACAACTCTCTGGGCAACCTGTGCCAGTGCCTCACCATACTCAGCGCAAAGATTTTTTTCCTAATATATCATCATGCCTGTGCTATTGGATTCTAAACAAATATACAGGAGAGCCTTTTGATATCTTTGGAAAAATGATCAGAGGAAGGAATATCAATGTTTTGGATAGATGGATGTGCTGCAGTAATACCTGCTGCCCATCACTGAGGTCTGAGGTCCAGCCGCTGCCTTTGCTTTAAGGCGTTCATAGACTCGACATGCATTAGCTATTGGATAAAATGTGAACCTTAAGTGAAAGGATGTACTGCTAAGATAACCTTTAATTGCCAGATATGGGAAGGATTTAAGACCTGTTTCCAGCTTTTTTTTTTTTCTTATAGCAAATGTAAAAAGCTTTCCAGTTAGCTTGACAGTTTTGGGAGGGGTCTTGCCCTGAAGTTTCTGTTCTCCTTGTATGTTGCTTAGGAAGAATAAAAAAAAAAAAAGTGCATAATTTTTTGTCTGTGAATGCCTGTTGATGGAATTTAATGCTGTTTAACTGAGATAATCAAAGGGTCAAATAATTTTGTGAATTGTTAAGTATCATTTTATCTTTAGAACAGTGACTGTGGTCCCTGGGGTTGATGAACAGCGATTGTTATGGTTCTTTTACCATCTGGCTCTGTGACAAGAATACCCAATCTTATGTTGCTCTACATGATGAAAAAATAGATAAATAAATAGGATTTATGAGTTTTCTTTACAAGGCTTTTCCACAGGGCAATTGATTTTATTTTAGTCTGTACAAGACAGACCAAGACAAGAAAAAAAAATTGTATTTCTCTCTCTTGCTTTCCCAGGTTCGGTGTAAATGAAAGAAGACTGATCTGTACTTACAGATCTTTAAAAATGCCTTAGCAATTTTTCTTTGGCTTTCTGAAGAGAAGATTCTGTATTGTTAATTTTGAATAAGGAAATTTTTTTTTTTCAGTAATTTTGAATGCCCTTGAGCCCTCTTATGCAGAACTCTGTAATTCTTCATGACAAGCACCCTTGTCAAGACTTTTTGGGGTGGGAACCTTCCTTTTTAATTAGGTTGCAGATAAAGGTTCAGCTTAGTCATGTTAGCGGTGGAAGTTTCTTCAGTGACTTTTCCCATCAATTGTATACTTTATGTCAAGGTCAAAAGTATCACTGTTCTTCAAAAATTATCTCATAACCTTTTTTTTGTTTAAGGAAGCAGTAGTCTCCTTTGGAAGAGTCCTATACAAAAGATTAAATTGGTAGTATCAGAAATTCAAGATAAATCAAAAGGCTTTTTGTAAATGTGAAGACATTCCATTTAATACTAAGCTGCTTTCTCCTTTTCATGATAAGGCAAATGCAAAATTAAGTAACAGAAGTCAAGATCAGAAACATTTTGAAGGTTTGTTTGTTTTTAAAGTGTATTCCTCTTCCGAGGAGAATATGCTTCAGGTAAATATTGCATCTGTCTTGTAAACTGGAAAATCAACTTCTCATCTTACTTAAAAGGTGCCTTTGTACTAAGGACAATATAATATCATTAAAATAGTGTTTTGCATAAAGAGAAATGCAATGTCATGGTATTTTTAACTACTTTGTAAGAGCCAAGCTGTTGTGATGAGAAAATTTCAATAAAGTTTCTAATATTAAAATTTATTTTGCAAGTCTATAACCTTATTTGGCATTTGTCAGTTGGAATTAAATACTGGTTGTCTTCTTGAAATTAGGCTTAGAACTGTGTCTTTAATAATTTTCAAAAAACGAATATAATTATAGGTTTCTCATTATAACAATGGTACCAGCTGTGTTTTCTTAGTGTAGAGATGGTTAAAAGCTGGTATATTGGTCATCACAGATCAACATATATATATGTATAAAGTAGCTGTTTGTTGCATGAAAAATAACCAAGATTTAAAAATTCCTTAGAAATGTGCAGGTGACAGTTTCCTCATGTCTACAGCCTAATGTCTAAAGGCCTAATTCTGTAGTTGTGCCCAGAGAGCACTGAGCAGAGTGGGATGTAGCTGAGAAGCTGCTTGCGGAGCGATCCTGTAGCAACACCCGGCTCAGTCTCGGTCACCCTTTGGGCATGGCATGTCCTCAAGGGTGGCTGCTGCCTGCAGGAGGGTCACTGGTTCAGGAGAGTGGTCAGACTTGCCGGGCAAGGGTGTGTTCCATGGGGCACAGGTGTATCTGCATGAGCGTTCTGGTGTGGGTTAGGAGTGTTCTCCTGAAGCAAGTCCGCTCATTGTCCCCGCTTCCTGCCGACGTGCGCGCCTCGCCGAGCGGAGCGCGTGGGCGGGTTTCATTTTGGGTGCTGCTAAGCCAGAAGATGTTCCCACCTGGGAATACCCACTCAGTCAGCAGGGCCAGTCTGGTTCTAGCTCAAAGTGAAACCATCTGATGGAAGTGTGGACACTTGTCCTCGAGATCAAGCCCTGAGGAGCCGTGCTACTGGCTGTTGTCACAGCCCGACTGCTGTCACTGTCCCTGTCTCGGCCAGGGACTAACAGCAGGTGCCTAGGGAAAACAGTAAAAGTGCAAGCACAGAGTAGTGCTTTCCCAATATATTTTCCCAGCTTTCAGCAATCTGAATCTCACAAACTTCCTGAAGCAGAGATGGTATCTTTGGTTTAATAGCCTGTGATAGATTTTTCTTCCATTAGTTTGTCTTATTGTTTTGTAAACCGTGTGCGTTTTTATCATCCACAATATCCTGTGCAATGAGTCCTAAGGTAGAACAATGTATGTGTTGAGAAGTACCTTCTTTTTGTTTATTTTGAATTTATTACCTGAACATTTCATTTGATGCTCCTTTGTTCTTATCTTGTAAGAGACAAATGATTCCTTATCCACTGCCTTTATGGTGCTCCATTTATCACGGATCTCTTTGATACTACCTTGATTGTTTGTCTTCCAGGCTGGAAAAACCCATGTCTATTTAGTTCCTTGATCAGAACCCATTTGATACCTTTGATCATCCTTGTTCTCCTCTCTGCCTTTCCTTGCTCTGTTTTGTGTTTCTGAGACTGGAGGACTGCATGCAAGCTAGAAAATGTATTCATTGTGCAGTGTCTGTTGTTTAAATGCTGGCTTGAGGGTGTGTTCTGTGGTGGTCTACATTTCCCATAATTTTTAACAGTATTTGCTTTTTTATTGGACTGCTGAAAGTAATCCATCAGTGTTTTTAAATGTCCTTGTTGAACACAAGATCTTTCCCTGCAGTGGTAACAGCTAACCCAGAGCCCATACTGTACTCATCGGGTTGGGGTTGTTTTACTCCCCACCACTCCCTACAATTCTTTATACCTGCCAACACTGAGTTTTGTCTTCCATTTTACAATTTAGTCTTTTGCTATGTGAGATCAGTTGCAGTTCTCTCAGTAAGCCTCCATTTGTATTGCTGTGAGCAACTTGGTATCGGTAGGGTACTCTTTCTGCACACCATTCTTCCCTCTTCTTCAACACTTTTATCCAGCTGTGTCCTACAAAACTCCTGTGGAACACTGATAGCGACCTGTTTTCATAGAGAAACTGAATGTTTAATGCCATCTTTTCTTTCCCATCCTTTAACAACTTATGTCTTTGGAGATCAAATGAATGGAGTGATCTGGTCATGTTTGTCCTCACATACAAGGATTCTCCAGCAATGCTGGTGGATTTATGAGGCAATTGTTCAAATGCCATGTGGACTCTTCCCCAGCACGTGGTAGCTAGCTCTCTGTTCTTTGTAACAGTTCCTATCAGTTTGCTCAATGCGATGTCAAATTAATTATTTTGTAGTTTTCTGGATCCTCCTGAGAGGCCTGTTAGGAACTTGGCAATGTGTTTGCTATCTCACACTTCTCTGGTACAGAGATGGGTCTAAATAAGATTAACATGAGCACTAATAGCTCAGCTGTGTGTACGTGAGTTCCTGCTGAAGTTGAGGGAGCACCATCTCACACTTGTGCTCTGTTACCATTTGGTTTGGCTGTATTTCTCTGCTGACCTCTATCACTGATGCTTAAATTTCAGGCTGATTCTCAACCCAGAGACAAAAAACCCTACTCCAGTCAGGGGATCGTCTACCTAACTTCTTCCATAGCAAGCACAGAGGGAAGACATCTTTTAGTTTTGTTGTTGTTTGTGGTTTTCTTCATTTGGTTTAATCCTATTTCTTCTTCAGCCTATTTAGCTCTATGTAGATTTATAGGCAGATCTGCGCCAGGGTTTCTTTTCAGACAGAGATAGGTTACATTACCCAGGGACAGAAGGGATACTCTTTTCACTGGGACAATCCATTAGCTTTCTGTTCCCTTTAACTCCAGGCAGCAAGAAGGGACCAGTGCAGAACTCAAGCCTAAGTCCCTGAGTGAACCTCCTTCAGTGATGCACTGGTGACTTGGAGAAACTTGATAAACTTTTGAGTTGTGTGGGCATTTTTTTGTTATTCATTGCTGTTTTGAATGAGTTGTTTGGGGTTTTTTTTTGGGGGGTTTTTTTTTGTGTTTTTTTGGGGTAGTTTTCTTGGCTTTGTTTTGTTTTAATTCTCTTTAATATTTCCCCTAAAGACAGCTAGGAAACTAAACATGTCAGTAATCTTAGTGCAACTTTATGATTTCATAATTAAAGTCACAATGGCAGGAAATGCAGAAGTTTAAGTTTCAGTAGCAATATTGGCCACATATGGACTGTTTTAACTTCCTGCCTTTCATAATCAATTCTTATTTACGTACTGTGTGATCTACATTAAAAACTAAGAGTCTGGCAAAACCTGATCATTTTTATCCTAATGATGCTCCTGGGAAGTTGTGGGGAACATAAATTTTTTGGTTAAGAATTTAGTGCAAGAAGTTTAAGTGATTTACTGTATTTTGTGTATGAAGCTTATGGAACATGGGAGTGAATGCAGACTTCTGAGTCCTACCCCAAGGTTAACATGCTTGATTTTGTTTCCAGTAATATTTAGTGACTTTGCTGAGATTCTCTGTAAAAAAACTCCCTATAAGCAAGGGAGAATGAAGAGGAGAATAAAGGTGTTTGGATTATGAATAATTGTCCAAGAAGTCCTGAAGGTTGAGGAAAGGGTGGGTACTTCAAATTCTCTGGAAGACAAGGGTGTGGGCATGTCTTGAGAGAGGTCAAAATTGTCTCTGGGGAGACAGCAGGTGACTTACATGTAACTGTGGAGCTTTGTCAAGGGGACCAGGTGAAAATGTGCTGCTCTGTTATACACAAGGTCATTTCAAACTATGCTAATAAGTTAGAGATCATACACTGCAGGAAAGTAGGATATGAGATCCCTTAATGTGCTCTGTGTGTTAAAACAATAGGCATGAACACAAAGGGAGGGCAAATAAATAGGTTTGAAGCGCATTTTTGGTTTTGTTTTCAGCTGGTTCATTTAGAGGAGGCTTATTGGGAATCTACATGATGGGAATTTGAGTTGTATTGCTCTTCACTAACACAGCTGACAGGGCAGAAGAACCTGGAAGTGGAGAGGTTTGTGACAAACCTATAGCTGAAGAATGAGGCAGAGGATCAGTTGAAGACTGGCTTTGAGACTGAAATCTTTGAAGGTCAGAGGCTGTGCAAGAACTAAGGTTAACTTCATCAAGACTACTAGAATTTATGAGGATTGGACACAAGGCAACAGTTGGAGAAAGTGGAGTTGCAGGTTGCAGACCAAGGATCTTGGCAGGTACTTATGAGGAAGGTATTTGTGCAGTTGGCATGAGGCATGAATGCACTTATCAGCCTAGACAAGAGAAGTGCAGGTCCTTCAGGAGGTGCTTGCAGATGTGCATGGCTATTTGAAATCTCAGAAATCAATTTAACATTTTAATTTTGGTTTAGTTAATGGGTAATTTCTGCACTGTGTCAGTGTCAATGGTTAATTATTTGCACGTTTCATTAGGAGAGCAAAAGGAGATTGCGCCTGGTCCATGGCATGATCTGGTTGGTGTTGGCTGTAATGCTGAGCTGAAGTCAGAATTGCTTTTCTGCTTTAATATATTTTTAATACTGCATGTGGTTCTGTCGTGGCCAGAACATTCAAGTCACTGTGGGATTTTTGTTTCATTTTTAGTTGTCCCATAGTTGTAACTCAGCTGTGAGTGTATGTTCCACAGAGCCATTCCTTTTCTGTTGTCTGTCATTTTCAAGTAACCTCAAGTGTCACTCCTTTATATAATGAATGGTATATATTTCCAGTTGTGATGTAATTGTTTGGCTAGTGGCTGAGATAATGAGCTGAAGGACTTGAGCTGATGATCTCATCTTTCAGCCTGTCAGACTCTACATTTTTTTGCTAATCACTGCTCATAATGAATACTCACTTACCTAGAGTATTTCTTGATACTTCAAAAGTTTTCATATCAAGCATGGGGTGAATTTAATAATGAATCAAATGGGACTTTATATTATTTGAAAGAATTTTCTTGTACCTTTTTAAGGTAGATTATTTTTCTGATTTCTACGGTACTGATATACCTCCCTTGTTCCCTACATGGCTTTAGAGAATTCTTGAGCAGTGAAGACCAGACATAGTGTTTGATGAGGTAAAAAAAGGATTTTTTCTGAGCAGAGTTTACATCTGAATATGCAGAGCCTCTGAGTGCACTAAAAGTGCTGTATGGCATGTTTCATAAAACTGATATTTTAGTAAAGAAGGATCTCATATGACATTGCTTTTCATCATTGCTGCAAAACACGGACGTTCCTCCTTGGGTGGGAGCCACAGTACACGGATTTTTGAAATGAATGTTTATAAAACCAGAGTTTTCAGGTACTTTTTTTTTTTTTTTTTTTTTTTTTTTTTTTTTTTTTTTTTTTTGCTCATGTTTATTTTTCTGGAGTTGGTTGGATCAAATTGATTTAACTCTGCATGTGATATGTGGACTTTTAGGTATATTAAAGGTCTGCATTCATACTGGGGTGGATTTTTGACTGAGGCATCAAAGTTCACAATGCAGCTGCTGTGGTCTGCATCTGTAATCCATAGAAGCAGGGGGTGCTGCCAGAGGGTGATTTGCAGGTGCCTTTGTTTCTGTTCTCAGTGCACAGATAATGAAGAGGAGAGCAAATATCTTCCCTTCTTTTCTAATTCTGAAGTGCTGTCATCTTTTCAGCAGTGGGGTTTGGCATCCTACCTCCAGAGAGGCTTGCTCAGTCACAGCCTAGTCTGTGTAGGATGCTGTTCTCATACTGTTGTTTTTTCTTGTTAGAGCTTTGATAATATGACTGTCAGGTTGGCATCTTGCTCTGTTTTGTATCTACAACCAGCAGAGCTTCATTTTTGCATCTCTGTCATGTACTAATGAACTGAGTCTTGAATTCTGCTGTTGCTCCTTGAAAACTAAGTGCCAAATTTGTTTCCACACAAAGCTCCTTCACTCAAGATGTGAAGTAGATTCAGATGTGCTAGCAAATACACTTTGTGAAGTTTTTCTTTCCCTGCTTTCTGGCTACTGATGGAAAAATTTGATTGCAAACCACTTTCTGACTGTGCAGACTTCATCCATACAGAGGTTTGGAAGGGCAATTAGGTGGCTTTTTATCATCAATAAATAATTTCAGTAGCATATGGCACTTGGAAATTTAAACACTGATAGAATACAAACTCCCAGAAGGTGCCAATATAGAGAGAGGTGTTAACTTCCAAGCAATTTTACCCTTGCATTAGTTCTGAAATTGTAATATTCAGGAAAGATGTCTCTACTAATTGTATGTTGCTGATTGCTTTGTTTGCAGCATGCTCTACAAACCGGGCCACGTAACATTGTAGAGGGACTGGACTTCTTGAACTTTGCCGCTCTTTCTAAAAAGGAATATTGAAAATACATTGAAGGAGTTTGCAAATAGCCTTGCTGTCATCAAGTGTCAAGTCTGGTGGCGGCCCGTGGGGCTTTTAGATCCAACTGTGGAGGACATGATATGGTTTAAGGTGCTGTTGGAACAGCAGGGCGACAGAACACAGAAAGATTGTTTGAGAACTGAGTTGTTGGTCCATATCAGGCACTACATCCTCAATGCTGCTTCAGTCCTTCATTGGAAACCAAGTGCTGGACTGTTGGGATACAGCAGATTGCCTGTTTTTACCTTGTTACCCATACACTACTTATATTTGTTTTAGCTAAATTAACAGATGAGTTTAGCCTGCCCTTTGAAGTCACCCCCCACCTAGACATACTCCCAATTAATTGAGAGATGCAAGGGTGGAGTAATTCTCTCCTTACACTGCTTGTGCTTCTGAGTGATTACATTTCTGTAATTATTTACAATTATGTGAAAATTGAGCAGTGTGAGAGGCCTCATCTCTCGTAATACAGTCAGTGCATCAGGCACAGGAACCAGCCATAAGGAAATTATTCAGCTCTTGCATGAAGAACTGTGATTTCTCTTCCTAGATCTCAGTACCAGGGGTGGAAATGATTATGCCATAATGGAAGTGCAAAAGTTTGCCTCTTGCCTTGCAGCTGATGAGGTTTTCATGTAGCCCTTTGATAGGCAGAGGAACAGAAAGCTTTATAATTTTGACAATGGATCTTTATCAGATTTTATAAAAGGGGTGGCAGGACAGGGTTACCTCTGGTAGCAGGGAACTGGGCTTGGTTGCTTGAAAGGTCTCTCCCAGTCTTTTATTTTCTGTTTCTGGCTAGAGGAGAAAGCTGACCTGCCTGTGTGAGGAAGGTTTGTGTTGTCAACAGAGAGGGCCTCTGAAAGCGGGTTCTTCTTTTGCAGAAAAAAAATTGAAGTTTTTCCACAATTCCCTGTCTGCTCAATATTAATATACACTTGATATAATAAAATAATTTTCATGGTTTTATGGGGGAAAATTATTTTTCCAAATATTTGTAAAGGTCATTTGCCATTTAATTATCCACATAATCTACTTACATTAGTCTGTAACTCACAGTCCCAATAAATACTCAGTCAAGAAAGATTTGCCAGTGCAGAGAAGGAGCACTGAAGTGCTAAATAATATCTGAGCCAGCTAATAGCCAGTAGAAATAAAGCTTTTCTGCACCTTATTTAAATAACATAGAGTTTGAGACTTTTAACATAAACTATTCTATCTTATTTATTTTCCAAGGATTTGTATTTGCTCCTGGATTTTCTTCTCTTATAGGTCATTGAAAGTTCCTTAGAAGTGTTTTTAGGTTTGCTGTGCTTAATTCAGATATAAATCTCAATGGGGAAAAAATGGTGCTTCTGCTATAATAGTGATATACCCCACAAATGGAAGCTTTGTTACTGACCTTAAGGGGCTTTGATTTTATTAATCAGTTTATTATAGCTCACACATTCACTCCTTATTTCATATACAGGGATCAATTAGGAGCTGAATTTTGTCTTGAAATAAAAAAATAAAATATTTTGAGTGCTCCTAGGTGCCACTTTGTTTGTTTTTGTTATGTGTATCCTTATACATTCATATATATTTTATTGTAATTTAGATAATTTCATAAATAAAAGATAAAGACACATTTAAAATTAAATAAAAATTCAAATTATTTAAAACAGTAATACATTTAAGAGTAGTGAATAAACAGTTGTATTTGTCAAGTAAAGGGAGAATATATGATGTGATACTGCTGTGTATGTAAAAGATATCTTAAAATTTCCAAGTCGCATTTGCAATGTTTTGATTTAAGTAGAATGTCAAATAAGTTTTACAAAGAAAAGCTCATAGTACTTACTGAAATATTGATCTTGAAATGGAATGCATTTGTGTGGTTTGTAATACCCATTCTCTATTCCACTAAATATTATATTTAAAAGTATAAAATGCAAATGTATTAAGAAAGCACACTGTCAAAACGGTAGGAAATATTTCTATTTGGGTAAACTAAGAAAATATTTGCATTCTCCACTTGCCAAACATCACCCTTTTACCCAAAAAGATGAAAACATACTATCTGAGTCATTGTACTGCAGTTGCTAATATAATATTTTTCATTAAAGTGCTTAACAGTGAATGCAGGAACTATGAAAGTTTTTACCAATAAAAGAGTATCACATAAGGGTTAATGAGATTATGGATAAAATGTTAGTTCATAATGCTCTTTATATAATAAAGATACCCTTTGATATGAAAAAAGATACCCTTTGATATGAGAAAAAAATAACTGAAGATTAATCTTGAACTTCATCTGAATAAAAATGCAGCTTTGCTCCTTATCACTTCGGTAAAAGCTTTTTAACAGAATCCAACTTCTTTTTTTTTCCTTCCCCTAGCAAAGGGAGCTTAGGATATACTTGGAGACTGAATTAATTTTTCATGGCAAAAGCTAAAGTTGAAATACATGTTTGAAAAAATGATGACCAACAAACATTCTTGGGTTCTGTATGAGATGTTTCAGGGTATATTGTTTTGTTTTGATTTCAGGTTTTGCCGTAGCCAAGTCTTGTCTCTTCTAAGTCATATTCGCTCTTACTGACTGACTGATGAAACACATAAAAGCTCAATATGCTTCCACACTTGCTGGCAAAATTAGAGAAGTCTTTGGCCAGAGTCTGAGCCCCAGCTGTTAAGTCGTATCTAAACTCTTTGGAGGAAAAAAATGGAGGTCAGTTTTCAAAATACAGCTAACCCATAAGTGAGCTGATTAGTTACTTGTCTTTTAACCTTTTGAAGTAGACACACATTTTTTAGAGGATTGGCTTCTTAGGAGCTCCTCTTAAAACTTACGTGGCAGTATAAAGATGTAGAAAGCCAGTAATTGTATTTTATGGCTACATTAAATACTTCACTTGCAAAAAGCCACAGAGATAAAATACCAACTGAGAGTAATGTTTTCACGTCATTTGGTCCCCACATGTATGTAGGCATACAGATACTGCTGTTTTGCTGGTAGTATTTCTAATGTGCTTTTCAAAATGGAATATAAATACTGGAGTATTTTCATTTTTCATGCTGTTTCCTGTGTCTGATCCCATGGGATGTGATGTAGAACCGCTAGTAAAGTTTGTTTGTTTTTGTAGGCTTTGGGGGGGGGTAGGTAGGTGGGAGTTAGTTGCATTTCCTTAAGCATTGTTAACTATGTGTTTAAATGTTGGAACTTGGGCCAAGAAATTCCACCTCATAATTACATTTGTGGTTTAGTGGCAGAACATAATACCAGTGCCTTTAATAGCAGATAGAGGAGAACACGCAAAAGAGCCCCCTTGTCACTTTGTGAAGCACAGACCTCAGGGATAAAGATCTGGTTTGGATACAAAAATCACATTCCTAAATTTATTTTCAGTGCTTAAAGGAGATAATAGAACAAATGGTTGATTAATAAAGTAATTTTATAAAATTTCTTTTGAAATATCTTAATTCTGGGTTTTACAGTAATATGTTGGACTAATAATAATGAGAAGGAGGCTGTATTGCAGTAGGTTGAGTTGTTGACTTTCAGATTAGGTCTTTTCTATTTAGACAAAAAAGTACTGTCATTGCAAAAGCTGCAAAATGTGTGTTCAGAGTAGTGCTCTTGAAGCCCTGATACTTATACTATGTATTGAAACAAGGGTTATTTTTCCTTTTTTTCTTTGCATTTAATTTCTGGACATAGTAATTCATTACACTCTGTGTCTGTAGCTTAGCAGCTGTAGGGAGCACAGAAAATCAAGCCACCAAAAGAAGTTCTCCCACATTTAATGTGTGTTAGCAGCTGCCACACCACATTCAGTAGGAGCCTCCCAGCTGTTGTGCCAGAGAGGGAGCTCCCAGAGATGTTGTGATCTCACTTACCTGAAAGTCAGAATTCTCATTCTGGAGCCAGCAAAGGTAATGCAATGTAATAAAACACAGAGAGCTGTACCAAAGCAAGAAGTTAAATAATCCCCTAGTATATATTTGTTGCACAAGTGGACTGTTTGTGTATGGAGCAGCTCCATCCGAGGGAATTAGTAGCCATTCCTAATTCTACAAACCAAAACCAAAACTTACAAAGGAGAAGGGGTCTTTCTGTCCCAGCAGGGTCCTGTTGCAAGAGCCCAAGATGCAGCAGGAGCCCAAGGTGCAGGAGGAGCCCAGTGTTCATGGAAAGAGCAGATGATCAGTTCTGCACACAGATTTATTTTACTGAGCTTGTCTGATGAGCTCATCTCAGGTAGGACAGTTCCCTCTTCTGTCCAGGCATTACAAAGTATTGATTAGATAGTTTTAAAGTATGTATTAGAAACTAAATATTCATGGCCTTATGCAGGTATTACTAGTGTTAACATGTGAAAAAATCATTCTTCACATATGTCTCAGGAGAATTAATGAAAAAAACGATGAACTTAATGCTAGCCTATATTCATTAATGGTTTTAGGATTATGTTGTTCTCATACCTCAGGTAGGTCTTCACTTTTTTGTTGACACAGCAACAGTCAGTTGATAAAGTCCAAGGATAGACTCTTAGGATCTAGATTTCCAAGGTAGCCAGACACTTGCA